>NC_041380.1:348701330-348823680 GCF_002162155.2 Triticum dicoccoides
GGGTCGGACACGGCCCGTTAGGTCGGTTCACGTTTTTTTAAATAGTTACGCTCAGAAAAAAAGGAATACTAAACGGACTCCAAAAATCCCGAAATAAATTTTCCCTGGGTTCTAAAATCAAGCCGTAGAGGATGAACATTTATTTGGGGCCTAAATGAAATTTTGAAAAACACGCATTTTTCCTAAATTCAAATAAAATAGCAAATAAAACCAAAATAAAATCTTATTTGATTTTTTTATTAAATCCTCAATATTTCTTTATTTTGGGAAAGTCATTTTATGCCCTCTCTCATATTTTTGTAATAGAAGTAATTGAAGATAAAATAAATAAAACCAAATGATCGTATTTTCAAAATTTGAGAAAACTCAAATATGAAAATAACGAAATCCCCAACTCTCTCCGAGGGTCCTTGAGTTGCGTAGAATTTTCTAGGATCAACCAAAATGCAATTAAAATATGATATGCAATGATGATCTAGTGTATAACATTCCAAATTGAAAATTTGGGATGTTACAAACCTACCCCCCTTAAGATGAATCTCGCCCTCGAGATTCGGGTTGGCTAGAAAATAGGTGAGGGTGGTCCTTCAGCAAATCTTCCTCTCGTTCCCAGGTGGCTTCATCCTTCGTGTGGTGGCTCCACTGTACTTTGCAAAACTTTATAACCTTGCTGCGGGTGACTCGGCTGGCAAATTCTAGGATCTTGACTGGTTTCTCCTCATAGGTCAAATCACTGTCCAACTAAATCGCTTCCAGCGGCACTGTATCTCTCAGCGGTATATCAGATCTCTCTGTGTGGCACTTCTTCAACTGGGAAACGTGGAACACGTCGTGAACTCCTGACAATTCTTCGGGCAACTCCAACTTGTAGGCTACTTCTCCCATACGCTCCAACACCATGTATGGGCCTACAAAACGTGGCGCAAACTTTCCCTTAACTCCAAAGCGCTTAACTCCTCGAAGTGGAGATACTCGAAGATAAACTTGGTCTCCGACTTCGTAAACTATCTCCTTGCGTTTAGAATCTGCATAGCTCTTCTGCCTGGATTGGGCTACCTTGAGCCTATCGCGAATCAATTTTACTTTTTGTTCAAACTCCTTAATCAGATCCGGTCCAAACAACTGGCGGTCTCCAACTTCATCCCACGACAAGGCTTCAAAAGGGGCCATCTTCAAACTGGATTGATAACTGTTGTTATAAGAGAACTCTGCATACGGCAAATTCTCGTCCCAACTAGATCCGTAATCTAGCGCACAAGCTCTCAGCATATCCTCCAAAATCTGATTGACTCTCTCGGTCTGTCCATCTGTCTGCGGATGGAAAGCTATACTGAACTCTAGCCTGGTACCCAAAGTTTCATGCAACTGATTCTGGAACTTTGAGGTAAATTGGGTTCCTCTATCTGGTACAATGCTCCTTGGAACTCCATGCAGACATACGATTCTGGCCATGTATATCTTGGCCAACTTTGCACTGGTATAGGTAGTCTTCACTAGAATGAAATGAGCTACCTTTGTCAAACGATCGAATACAACCCAAATCGAGTCATAGCCTGAACGAGTTCTGGGCAATCCGGTAATAAAATCCATGCCTAACTTATCCCACTTCCATTCGGGTATCGGCAATGGCTGTAGCAATCCTGCTGGCTTCTGATGCTCTGCCTTCACTCTCTGACATACATCACAAACTGCTACATACTCCGCAATATCCTTCTTCATTCCGGTCCACCAGAAAATATCCTTCAAATCCAAATACATCTTTTTATTTCCTGGGTGAATCGAATATGGTGAATCATGGGCCTCTTGCAGAATTAACTTCCTGATCTCCGAATCATTAGGCACATAAACACGGGCTTCAAACCATAAGGTATCGTGCTCATCCTCACGAAATCCTTTAGCTTTTCCCTTGCTTATTTTCTCCTTGATAGAAGCAATGTCCTTGTCAGTCTTCTGCGCTTCTCTGATCTTATCCATCAAAGTAGACTGAATCTCCAATGCTGGTACATAGCCTCTCGGGTCTATCTCCAAACATAGGTCACAAAGATTTTCGGCTAACTCCCTTGGTAATTCTCCCGTCATTAAGGTGTTGACATGGCTTTTACGACTCAGCGCATCGGCTACTACGTTAGCCTTTCCGGGGTGATAATGCAATCTCATATCGTAATCCTTGATGAGCTCCAACCATCTCCTTTGTCTGAGGTTCAACTCCTTCTGTGTGAAAATATACTTCAAACTCTTGTGATCCATGTACACCTCACAATGATTTCCAATGAGAAAGTGTCTCTAGGTTTTCAATGCATGCACTACGGCTGCTAACTCCAAATCATGCGTAGATTCAACTCATGGGGCTTGAGCTGTCGTGAGGCATATGAAACAACTCTTCCTTCCTGCATAAGCACTGCTCCAAGTCCTCGACGTGAAGTGTCGCAATACACCTCATAATCCTTGGTCTGATCTGGCAATATCAACACGGGTGATGTAACCAAACGTTTCTTCAACTCCTAGAAACCGGCGTCACATTCATCAGTCCATATGAACTTGGTATCCTTCTTTAACAACTCCGTCATAGGCTTCGCAATCTTCGAGAAATTTTCAATGAATCTCCGGTAGTATCCTGCGAGTCCAAGAAAACTCCGGATCTCTCCAACTGTTGTTGGCGCTTCGCAATTTGTCACAGTGTCAACCTTAGTGGGATCTACTGCTATACCTTCTCCGGATATAACCTGTCCGAGAAATCCAACTTCGTTCAACCAAAACTCACATTTGCTAAACTTGGCATATAATTGATGTTCTCTGAGCTTACCAAGTACCAAACGCAAATGCTCCTTATGCTCCTCTTCATTCTTCGAGTAAACCAGGATATCATCGATGAACACTATGACGAACTTATCTAGAAACTCCATAAACACTTTGTTCATCATGTTCATAAAATATGCAGGTGCGTTGGTCAGACCAAATGACATAACGGTATACTCGTACAGCCCATACCTGGTGGTAAAAGCCGTTTTAGGTATATCCTGTTCTCGAATTTTCAACTGATGGTATCCTGATCGCAGATCGATCTTGGAAAATACCTTAGCTCCTTGCAATCGATCAAACAGATCGTTGATCATCGGTAGTGGGTACTTATTCTTGGTGGTTACTTCATTCAGTCCTCGATAATCAACAACCATCCATAACGAGCCATCCTTCTTCTCCACTAGAAGTACTGGTGATCCCCAAGGCAAAGAACTTGGGCGAATGTAACCTTTATCCAGTAACTCCTTAATCTGCTTCTTAATCTCCACAAAATCCTTTGTGGGCATTCTATATGGTCTTTTAGATATTGGTCCTGTGCCTAGCAAAAGCTCAATCAAAAACTCAATATCTCTATCCGGTGGCATGCCTGACAACTCTTCTGGAAATACATCAGGGAAATCCTTCACTACTGGTACTTCCTCCTACACAACTCCTGTTAGACAATTTACTTGAGTCCTCTTCGGCACATGCCGGGATACATATTTGATCCTTCTCCCTTCTGGGGTGGTAAGCAAAATTGACTTACTGGCACAATCAATGTTTCCTCCATACATCGACGGCCAATCCATACCTAGAATTACATCCAAACCTTGTGATTCCAAAATGATCAAATCCGAGGGAAACACATGCCTACCTATACTCAATGGCACTTGAAAACATCCCTTACTAGCCATATACTCCGCTCCTGGTGAGCTTACTAACATAGCTGTTCTAAGAACTTTGGTGGGCAGGTTATACTTATCCACAAATTCCCTTGATATGTATGAATGTGATGCACCAGTATCGAAAAGAACGAGTGCAGTTAATGACTTAACCAAAAAACTTACCGATTACTGCATCCGGCTGCTCTTCAACCTCCTCCACATTAACATGGTTCACCTGTCCCCTGTTGAAAGGGTTCAGCTTCTTCCTAGAGCTTCCATTGCCATTTCCATTCTGGGATTCAGGACATTCATTGGCATAATGTCCGGTCTTCTGGCACTTGAAACAAGTGACTTGGCTCAGGTCTCTCTTGGCTGGGGTTGATGGGTTGGTGCGGTTCTGGCCGTTGCTTCCTCCATTCCCATTACCATTCTTGGTGCCATTGTGATTGTGCGAGCTACCTCCTCCATGGGTATGCTGAAAATGTCCTCCCGGTCTAGGGGTAAAACATGGCTTCTGCAGAGCTCCAGAATTGTACTTCCCTTGTCCATACTTCCTCTTGCGGTTCTCAATCTGCTGCTGCTTCCCTTCAATCATGAGAGCACGATCTACCAACTCCTGGTAGTTGTTGAAGGTCGCTACCATCAACTGCATGCTCAACTCATCATTCAGTCCTTCCAGAAACTTCTCCTGCTTAGCTGCATCCGTAGCAACGTCATCTGGGGCATAACATGCTAACTTACTAAAGTCCTCCACATACTGGCCAACTGTCAGTCCTCCTTGGCGCAAGTTGCGAAACTCATGCTTCTTCATGGCCATAGCTCCTGCTGAAACATGGGCAGTACGGAAAGCCTGCTAAAACTGGTCCCATGTGACAGTGTCAATAGGGAAAGTGGTTGTGAAATTCTCCCACCATGATGCTGCGGGTCCGTCAAGCTGATGTGCGGCAAACTTCACCTTTTCCGCATATGTGCATCCTGCTGTGGTCAACTCCCTTGCTGTCTTGCGGAGCCAATCATCTGCTACTATCGGCTCGGTGCTACTGGAAAACACCGGCGGATTCAGCCTAAGAAAACGGGCTAAGTGATCAACAGGTGGTGGTGGTGGTGGTGGGTTGTTGTTGTTGTTGTTCCCCTGATTCTGATTCTGGACTAGCAACTGCATCAATGTGTTCTGCTGCTGGATCAACTGGGGGAGCTCCGGTGGAAAGGTAAATCTGGGGTCACATCTCGGAGGCATCTGAGGGTTGAGAAAAGATGGGATTTAAGAATAGAGAGGGGTCTAGAGAGAAAACACTACCCATATGCACATGAGGCAAAAACAAACAATTCACTTCATTCAATCAATCAAACAAGGGCATACAATCGATCTAACTATCGCAAAAGTGCTCGGACTACTATATTTACATGGTGGACTACTACTACTACTGATGGGGTGGTCTACTAGAAATATTTTTCGGTTGCAGACTCCATGATATCTGCTCCAGCTTCATCAACATAGTCATCATCGCTATCATCTGGATCCGAGTCGGTGTCGTCGATGATGATGTAGTCTTCTAGGCGAATCTGCTTGGATTCTTCGTCTTCTTCTATTGGTGTGGGGCCTCCCATAAATATTCCGATCTTCATTGTTAAGTCGGCATTCTTGTCCACTAGTACTTCGATTTCCTCTTCATAATCTTCACGTGTAGCCTTGAGTTCTTCCTCCAGTTCCTTGATTCTAGTCTTGTCCTTCTTCAGATCTATCATGTCGGCGCACATCTGGTTCTCCTAACGTCGAATGTGCTGGTTTAACTCCTGGATAAAAGCTGCAATTGACCTATCCTTCCTGGTGCTGATCATCTCCCAGTGCTCATCTCGGCGCCCACAAATCTGGTAGATAGTATCCTTGAGATCATTGCGGTAAACTTCTCCATTGCGTCCCATGGTGATGTGAGCTGCCATGCTCTTTCCTAGATTCCAAGTTGGTGCATCAAAAGAAAACTCTATGGGCTTAGTGACTGGCATGAACGTCCTTGAACTTGAATCATCCAACGCTCCTCTTCAGGAAAAGTGGCGTTGTAAGTCCCAGTGAAGCTTGGTACTCCTATGTTCAGGTATCTAGTGACTTCCTTCAAGTGACGTCCAAAGGGTGTATCTTCGTCTGGTTGCGTGAACTTGTTCCTTGCATCCGCCATCCTAAAAGAGTAGAAAAGATGAGAAGTCAGAATGAGAAGAGAGTGAGTAGTGATCTAGGTCTTTTAGCTTAGTGGTCGTGTCCTACAGTCAGTGTGTGCTCTGATACCATCTTGTAGTGACCAGACCTCAAACGGTCCAATCTCTGTGCTCCGGTGTCATCCCTGGATCAGTAATGCTGACACCACATAGTACTTGAAGGATTTATAACAGAGTAGCAATCACACACTTATTACATCAAGTTTCTCAAAAGAGAACTTATTACAATAAATATGGCTTAAGGCCATCTAATAGCGATAACAGCGGAAGGCTTGCAAGATAAGTGAGTCCATCAACTCCAACGGCATCACTGAGTATAGAACCACGACCTAAAGGCACCTTAATCGTCGTCTGAAAAGTCTGCAACATGAACGTTGCAGCCAGAAATGGGTCAGCACATGGAATATGCTGGCAATGTAACACATAGAGAGCAATGAAAGGTAGAGACTATACTATATGCATATTTGGCTGGTGGAAAGCTCTATGGTTACAATTTTGCGTAAAGCCAATTTTTCCCTACTGCAAAGGAATGAATTGTATTTAACTATCATGGTAGTTGTTAAACATTGAGAATGGTTGACAGCATTCTCAATCCCAATTAAGCATCATCATTAAACAAAACCCAACAAAATTAATTAGAGTAACATGATGAGATTCACATGATAATCCAAGAACTAGATACTCAAGATGTCCATAGCCGGGGACACGGCTAACCATGATTAGTTTATACACTCTGTAGAGGTTTGCGCACTTTTCCCCACAAGACTCGATCTCCTCCATTGGAATTCTCGCACTGCATGGTGTTTGAGAAACGGATGACCGAGACATAGTCTTTCAGAAGCGCTAGCACCTTACGATCGGGTAGACCGTTACACCTAGTTTTCCTACATCTGCTAGTCTACCACTGTAAGAGTTCGCATGACTTAGTCAACTATGCTAAAGCCCATAGTAGCTTGTGGCTGCACACGGAAGTTTCTAGCATGAATAATCTCATGACCCCTTTGAGCCTGGGTGGCGGTCCAAAAGAAAACAGGCAATCACTGGAATACCGAGGTGCCTCAATCCACCCAGATGTGTGTTTAGGTTGCCACCTTAGATAAACCGTTAATTTAACAATCTAACATCTGTCATGGATTTCACTCACCCAATCCATGTCTACTAGCATAGCATGGCAATATAAGCAAACGTAGAAGTAACTCCCAAAGGTTTGGTAATAAAATAGGTGATAGGTACTACCTCATCTACTTCCCAGAACCCACAATTTAATTAGATCCTAATCATGCAATGTGTGAGGATTGATCTAATGCAATAAAAACTAGGTAGTAGGAGGTATGATCAAAGTGTTACTTGCCTTGCTGATGATCCGGGAAACCTAGTGATTTGAAGTAGCAAGCGGTGCACTCCGGTTACTCTATCACAAAGAAACAAGAATACAATAAGTACTCAACTAATGCACAGGTAAAACTCGAATAAGGGATCTAACCAGAACGTTCAACTTAAGAACTCTGGTTGGCAAAAAGAATCAAATCGAACGAAGCAACAAAGGACAAACGGCAAAAGAAATAGGCTTAGTTTACTATTCTGGATCTAGGGCAATTTTTACAGTGGCAAAAACTTATTTGAGTTGGTTAAACGGAAAGAGGGTTTCGAGATGAAACTCCAGGCGCTTGAATCGCCTGATTCCGATAAATGAGCGAAAAGTTAAACTAAAACGAAAATTGGATCAGGAATCACGATCAGAAAAATCGCGGATTTAATCCGAGAAAAAGAAAAACGACGAACAGATTAACGAACGAACGTTCGTTATCTGGATCTAAACGATGAACGCGTTTGTTAAAACGAACGAACGAGCAAAGCTTGTTAAATAAATAAACCGGAAAAACCGATCTATTAAAAAATGAAACTAAAAAAACCGAACGAAACCGACGAAAAAACCGAACGGTTTTTCGAGAAAAACCGGCGGCGGCGAGACAACCTCCGGCGGCGGCGGATCCGGCGGGCGGCGGGGTCGGCGGCGGCGGCGAGGGGCGGCGGCAGAGGCCCTAGGGTTTGGGGGGGTTTGGCTGGGCTCCTCCCCGGCTTATAAGGCTGGTCGGGCCAGGTGTTCGGGTCGGACACGACCTGTTAGGTCGGTTCGCATTTTTTAGGTCAGAAAAAAAACAAAAGGAATACTAAACGGACTCCAAAAATCCCGAAATAAATTTTTCCCGGCTTCTAAAACCAAGCCGCACAGGATGAACATTTATTTGGGGCCTAAATGCAATTTTGAAAAACACGCATTTTTTCAAATTCAAATAAAATAGCAAATAAAACAAAAATAAAATCTTATTTGATTTTTTATTAAATCCTCAATATTTCTTTATTTTGGGAAAGTCATTTTATTCCCTCTCTCATATTTTTGTAATAGAAGTAATTGAAGATAAAATAAATAAAATCAAATGATCCTATTTTCAAAATTTGAGAAAACTCAAATATGAAAATAACGAAATCCCCAACTCTCTCTGAGGGTCCTTGAGTTGCGTAGAATTTTCTAGGATCAACCAAAATGCAATTAAATATGATATGCAATGATGATCTAGTGTATAACATTCCAAATTGAAAATTTGGGATGTTACAACCACAGCGTAATGGTGTGTGTGAACGTTGTAATCGTACTTTATTAGATATGGTGTGATCTATGATGTGTCTTACTGATTTACCGCTATCATTTTGGGGTTATGCATTGACAGCTGCATTCACTTTAAATAGGGCACCATCTAAATCCGTTGAGATGACACCGTATGAACTGTGGTTTGGCAAGAAACCTAAGTTGTCATTTCTTAAAGTTTGGGGTTGCGATGCTTATGTGAAAAAGCTTCAGCTTGATAAGCTCGAACCCAAATCGGAGAAGTGTGTCTTCATAGGATACCCAAAAGAAACTATTGGGTACACCTTCTATCACAGATCCGAAGGCAAGATCTTTGTTGCTAAGAATGGATCCTTTCTTGAGAAGGAGTTTCTCTCAAAAGAAATGAGTGGGAGGAAAGTATAACTTGATGAGGTAATTGTACCTTCTCTCAAATTGGAAACTATCTCATCACAGAAATCAGTTCTAGTGTTGCCTACACTAACTAGAGAGGAAGCTAATGATAATGATCATGAAACTTCAGATCAAGTTACTACCGAACCTCGTAGGTCAACCAGAGCATGTTCCGCACCTGAGTGGTACGGTAACCCTGTTCTGGAAGTCATGTTACTAGACCATGACGAACCTACGAACTATGAGGAAGCGATGATGAGCCCACATTCCGCAAAATGGCTTGATTCCATGAAATCTGAGATAGGATCCATGTATGAGAACAAAATGTGTACTTTGGTTGACTTGCCCGATGATCAGCAAGCCATAGAGAATAAATGGATCTTCAAGAAGAAGACCGACGTTGATAGTAATATTACTGTCTACAAAGCTCAACTTGTTGCAAAAGGTTTTCAACAAGTTCAAGGAGTTAACTGCGATGAGACTTTCTCAACCGTAGTGATGCTTAAGTCTGTCTGAATCATGTTAGCAATTGCCGCATTTTATGATTATGAAATCTGGCAAATGGACGTCAAAACTGCATTCCTTAATGGATTTCTCAAAGAAGAGTTGTATATGATGCAACCTGTTGGGGATATGATTATCAGATATGACCCGCCCAAGAGGGGCCGGGTCATCCATTATGGTGGTTCATCTAAATGAAGCCCAAGAATATGCTAAGGATGGCGGTTCATAGATAGGCTTCTTAAAAGGCCCAAGTCTGGAGGCGGCTTAAGGCCCGTAAGTGTAAACCGCCATGTATATGTAAACTTGTATTGTAAGGCATGTAAGATAAGTCACCGAGCCGGACACGTTTGTATGAGCCGTCCGAGACTCTGTAGGCCGCAGGGAGTCAACCCATGTATATAACAGGACGACCTGGCAACGGCTTAGGGCAAGAAACAACAAGTCGAAAGCCAGGCAAAGCGTGTTTGCTCCCTGGTAATCGAAACCCTAGCAATACCACCTCAAACTAGAGTAGGCCTTTACCTTCACCGCAAGGGGCCGAACTAGTATAAACTCTCCGTGTCATTTGTCTCGTTTTAACCCCTTTAAGCTTACCTCGTCGTAATGGCTCCACAACTAAGGCCTTCTACGAGGACATCTGCCGTGACACTTCCACGACAGTTGGCGCCCACCGTGGGGCCAGCGCATGGTGCTTTTGAGGTCTTAAAGGGAAACTTCAAAGGGCTTTAGGGATACGCTGTTGGTCGGATGACCAAGAGTCATCGCGGCAAGCTCTACATCGACGATGCAGGCTGGGGCCCCGAGGCCGGCTCAATTGAGTACGGGTATTGGGTCCCCTTCAGCGGAATCCATGTCTTCATCGGTAAGATCGGCAAGCCGGGCCTGAGCCGGACATTGCACCAACATCATGGAGACGGCTCAGCATGCGTGACCCGCCCGGGCTCAACCCACCGTAAGGCATGTCTTCGTTGGGTTCACCCATGGGGCTAAGTTGGAAGGCTCTGTCTTTGGCGGTGAGACGACCATTTGTTCTGATGATGAGTCGTCCACAGGCGAGACCAACTCAATGTATCAGCTACAAGA
This sequence comes from Triticum dicoccoides, assembly GCF_002162155.2. Taxonomy (NCBI): domain Eukaryota; kingdom Viridiplantae; phylum Streptophyta; class Magnoliopsida; order Poales; family Poaceae; genus Triticum; species Triticum dicoccoides. The sequence goes on from NC_041380.1 coordinate 348,711,810, forward strand.
CGGGCGGCTGCCGGGCTGTTCTGATGGCGACAGTATTCCGGATCCCCGTGAGCCGCCGAACAGGGTGGCGATCTACATGGCTGGCACCCAGCCGGTTCTTGGTTCGACAGCCGCCGCGGCTATGACTTTCGGTGCAACAGCAGTAATAGCAGCCGGGGCTGGCGGTTTAGCGCGCCTGCTAGCTCAAGTCTTAACAGATCTGTTGGATGCTCTGGCGACTTTGATGGAGGTTGAGGTAACCCCAGACAACTAGGAGCAGCACAAGGCAGAGATAGCTAAGTTGTGTGATGAGATAGCGCAAGCTAAAACGAAATTAGCAACAGAAAACGCTAGGATGGCTGCAGGGCGAGTCATTTTAAAGTGCCTAAGCACAGCGGATTCAAGCATATTCATACCGGCTCACGGTGGATCAGAACGCGTCGAACAAAGTTTCGAGGAGAAAATACCAGATTCGTCTGCCCTCAGTTTATGAGTCAAGGGACCTCTTCAACACCCCTGGAGCCGGGCCAGTAACCCGCCAGTGGTAAATCGAATAACTGAAGCACCAGGTGGTGGGGTGCCGAGTCAGCCGCGCATGACAAGTTCTCCGTATATGAACAACACCCCGCCTGAACATGTGGTAACACCGCCGGGTCACTATTCCACCCCTTTGGACAACATGATTGCTGCGACGACGCGATTGGCAGCCTTACCAGTTGAGGGTGATACTCCGACGGCGGTTGAAACCGAAGGGCTAGGGAGCTCCTTCAAACAGCTTTACTCCAGCAACAGGCTTACTCTTATAGCTGTGACCGGACCCATTCAACCCCTCGTCCAAGCCGGAGCTATAGTAGGCACATTGACTCACCGACAGTCTCGAGTATGGAGCAGCACCATCACCGACCTCATGGGCATGACCCGGCGCGTGATGGTGCCACTGCATATGATTTGGTGGACCATGGCAGAGCACGTCGGGAGGCCGAGCTGGCGGCTCATCAGCACGCGTTGGTTTACCCGACAGCTTCAGTTGAGGCCGGTGTAACTTCCAAGTCTTACGGTGTGCCGTGTCTTACGGCGGTTCTACGAAACGAGCGTCAGCCCAAGGACTTCAAAGGCCCTCGTAAGGTGTCTACTTACACAGCCGACCAACCCCCTGAGGCATGGGTGGAGAGTTATGAGATGGCTATGGAGATGCTAGATGTTAGTGAGGCTGCGTACGCTAAGTACTTCACCATGATGCTGGAGGGGACGGCTCGTACCTAGTTGAAGGGGCTGCCAGCTAACTCCATCGGGTCATGGGCAGAGCTGAAGGCCCGGTTCATCCAGAATTTCAAAGATACATGTACACAACCTGTGTCAATCATGGATTTGGTTTCTTGTGTTCAGGCCGAGGGTGAATCAACAACTAGCTGGGTGCGCCGGGTCTCGACCATCATACATTCTTCAGATAATATCAATGTCGGTTCAGCAATTCTGATGTTGGAGAAAAATTGCCGGTTCATTCCACTCAAGCAGAAGCTTGGGCGGCTCAAGCGTCATTGCAACGACATGGGGGAGCTAATGGCGGCTCTTGTAAAGTATGCCAACTCTGATGGTACCAAGGACCCCGACTCTAAGGATGAAAGATCGGGAAAGGGAAAGAAGAGTAACGGCACGAAGGGACATCAGTATAACCCTACCAATCAGGGCAGCAACGGTAATCGCAAGGCTGATGATTTTGTGGCTAACACCGGTGTGCGCAATTATAACCAGCGCCGTAAGGGACCGCCGGATCAAGGGACAAGATTTGACCTTGACGCAGTACTAAATCAGCCATGTCCAAAACACGGAATGGATCAGAAGCCGGCTACTCATTCGTGGAAAGATTGCGGCATAATGAGAAGTTTTAGGGAGTCAATCCAACACAACCGTGGCCTGAACGGTGGGTCAGGATCCGGTTCTCATGGCCCGGGTCATGGTGGCGGCGGCTCAAATTCCGTGTTTCATGGCCAAGGCAATCAAGGTGGTTACAATCAGCAGAATAATCAGGGGAATCAACAGGAGCAGCAGTCTGGTTATCAGAGCAATCCAAAGCAGTTGATAGTGGGCAGTACCACGTTTTCACCACCAGTCTGTGCAAACGGGATCAGAAGCTTCACAAGAGAGCTATGAACGCTATTGAGTCGGTGGTGCCTCGCTATTTACGATGGTCAGAGTAGCCTATTCTGTGGAGTCGTGAGGATCATCCGCCCCGGGTTGATAATTCAGGTCACCTAGCTATGGTGGTTGCGCCTCAGGTTGGGGGCTATAAATTTACTAAGGTACTCATGGATGGAGGTAGCAGCATTAACATACTTTATTATGAGACCTTCCATCGCATGGGGCTGACTGATAAGAATCTTAAACCGTCAAACACTGTTGTGCATGGTGTGGTACCGGGTAAGTCGGCCTACCCGGTGGGTAAGATATCTTTAGAGGTTGCTTTTGGAGATGAGTATGATTCTAGGTCTGAGACTTTAACCTTCGAAGTGGTCAAGATCAAGAGCCCTTATCATGCTCTATTTGGGCGGCTAGCTTATGCTAAGTTCATGGGAAGGCCTTGTTATGTTTACTTGCAGCTTAAAATGCCGGGTCATATGGGCACCATCACAGTGCATGGGAGTCGCAAGGTGGCCTTGGAGTGGGAGGAAGGTGATGCGGCTTATGCTGAATCAGTTTGTGCAACAGAGGAGCTGAAATTTTACAAGGATAATGTTGAGCCGGCAGATATGACGTCCCTGAAAAAGCCAACCACAAAGCATGATCCTTCCTTAAAGTTTAAATCGACAAATGATACTAAATTGGTTGACTTGTGACTCATCTAAACAGTTCAGTGTCAGCACTAATCTGGATCCGAAATAGGAAAGCGCGCTCATCGAGTTCATCTGTGAGAACTGGGACATGTTTGCATGGAAGCCTTCAGACATGCCGGGTGTACCGAGGGAACTCGCTGAGCACATTATTAATATTGATCTGAATTTTAAGCCGGTCAAGTAATTTCTTCGCCGATTTGACGAGGAGAGGCGGAAGGCCATCGGTGAGGAGCTGGCCCGGCTCTTAGCAGCCGGATTTATCATTGAACTTTTCCATCCTGAGTGGTTGGCTAACCCGGTGCTGGTGCTTAAGAAGAGCGGAATTTGGCGAATGTGTGTGGATTACATGGACTTAAACAAGGCTTGTCCGGCTGATCCATTTGCCCTCCCTCGTATTGATCAAATTATTGATGCTACGGCGGGTTGTGAGCGTTTGAGTTTTTTGGATGCTTATTCAAGTTATCATCAGATCAAGATGGCAGTTAAGGACCAGGAGAAAACAACTTTCATTACTCCGTTTGGAGCCTCCTGCTATGTGTCTATGCCTTTTGGGCTCAAGAGTGCCCAGGTGACTTATCAACGGTGTGTACAGAATTGCCTTCATAATCAGATCGGACGTAATGTTCATGCTTATGTGGATGACATTGTGGTAAAATCTAGAAAGAAGGAGACCCTGATTGATGATTTGAAGGAGACGTTTGATAATCTCCGGGTCTACAAGATGATGCTTAACCGGGCCAAATGTGTCTTTGGTGTACCAGCAGGCAAGCTCTTAGGATTTCTGGTTTCTAACAGAGGCATTGAAGCAAATCCGGAGAAGATCAAAGCCATCACTTCATTGGCTAAACCGGCATGTGTCAATGATGTTCAGTGTCTGGCGGGTCGTATTGCAGCTCTAAGCCAGTTCATAAGCCGTTTAGGTGAGAAAGCTAAATGTCTTTATCGGATGATGAAGAAGACGGATCACTTTGTTTGGAGTGATCCTGCTAATGAATTATTTGAGGATTTGAAAAAATAGTTGGCTGAGCCACCCGTGCTTGCAACCCGTATTGATAAAGAGCCTATGTTGCTATATGTGGTTGCTAATAGCCGGGCCATGAATGTAGCTATTGTAGTGGAAAGGAAAGAGGTAGGCAAGGAGTACGGTTCAACGGCTAGTTTAATACATTAGTGAGGTACTTATTGAATCCAAGCAGAGATATCCACATTGGCAGAAGCTTGTGTATGGGGTTTTCAAGGCAAGCCGGAAGCTCAAACAATATTTTTCGGATCATCCCATTACTGTGGTTAGCTCTGCTCCTTTAGGAGACATCATTCAAAACAGGGAAGCCACAGGCCGGGTTGCTAAATGGGCCATTGAGCTTGGACCTCACGGTTTAAAATATGTGCCTTGTACAACCATCAAGTCCCAAGCACTTGTGGATTTCATCAATGACTGGACAGAGTTACAGGCGCCTGAGAAAAAGTTGGATAACACATATTGGACTATTCGCTTTGATGGATCCAGGCAGTTGGAGGGCTCAGGGGCTGGAGTTGTCTTGACTTCCCCACGAGGTGATAAATTTTCTTATGTTCTCCGGCTAATGTTCCCTTGTACTAACAATGCAACTGAGTATGAGGCCTTGCTCCATGGTCTTCGGATGGATAAAGAGATGAATCTGAGCCGGGTGAGGTGTTTTGGCGATTCAGATCTAGTAGCTCAGCAAGTTTCTGGTACTTGGGATTCTAAGGATCCGCTCATGGCGGCTTATCGCCGAGAGGTTGATGTTATTGCGAGTCATTTCAAGGGTTATCAAGTTGAGCATATTGATCGCAGGAAGAATGAGGCGGTTGATACTTTAAGCCGACTAGGGTCTCAGCGTAAGCCGGTGCCACCTAACATGTTTCTGGATATTTTGCTTAACCTGACTGTTAAATTACCGATAGAGGAGGATATTGTTGTCCCTGACCCGGAGGGGCAATTGGTGGCGACTCTTCATGCTATTCCTGATCGGACGGTCCCATATTTGGCTTACATGACCCGGGGTGAGTTGCCGGAGGATGAGGTCTCGGCCAGATAGATAACCCGACAGTCTAAGTCAATGTCAATTGTCAATGGGGAGTTGCACCATCGCAGTGTCACATGAGCGTTTCAATGCTGCGTCTCTCCTGAAGGGGGTTGTGAGATTTTACAAGAGATCCACAAAGGAGATTGTGGTCATCATGCCGGCTCTAAATCTCTTGTAGCCAAGGCTTTTCGTCATGGGTTCTATTGGTTGACGACTCATGCTGATGCTGAGCATTTCGTAAGCAGATGTGACGGCTGTCAGAAATTTTCACGACGAGCTCATGTGCCGTCTCAAGAATTGAGGATGATTCCAATTACTTGGCCGTTTGAAATTTGGGGGCTTGATATGGTTGGGCCCTTTAAGAGGTCCAAGGATAAGAAGACCCACCTCTTGGTGGCAGTTGATAAGTTTACTAAGTGGATTGAAGCAGAGCTGGTTAGTAAATGTGATGCAGCAACTGCGGTTCAATTCATGAAGAAGGTGATCTTCCGTTTTGGCTTTCCACACAACATTATAACAGATAATGGTACTAATCTCTCTAAAGGCGCTATGGAAGAGTTTTGTCAACGAGAGCATATCCGGCATGACGTTTCCTCTATGGCTCACCCTCAATCCAATGGTCAGGCAGAACAAGCAAATCAGGAGATTCTACGAGGTATCAAGCCCCGGCTTATGGTTCCTTTGTAGAGAACGTCGGGTTGTTGGGTGGAGTTACCCTCAGTGTTGTGGAGCATCAATACGACCCCCAACAGGTCTACGGGTTACACACCTTTTTTCTTGGTTTATGGGGCAGAGGCGGTTCTCCCTAGTGACATCCGTCATGATTCACCCCGACTAGCGGCTTATGTTGAGGCTAACAATGAAAAGGAGTGTCAAGATGCACTTGACTTATTGGATGAGGAGCATGATATTGCGGCGGCTCATTCGGCGATTTATCAACAAGACCTACGTCGTTATCACAGCCACCGAGTTAAAACCAAAACCTTTCAAGAAGGCGACTTAGTGCTCCGGCTCATCCAAGATCAGACAAATATGCACAAGTTATCACCGCCTTGGGAAGGACCTTTCGTGGTGAGCAAGAATTTACATAATGAGTCATACTACCTTATCGATGTTTGAGACAACAAGGACTCACGCACATCGGAGGAGGAGACCTGTCAGCCATGGAACATTGCTCATCTTCGGCCGTACTATACTTGAGCTACCGGCTCTCATGATGTACATAGTTACCTAATGTATATATTATAAGCAGTATAATAAAGCCGGCATCCCTGACAATTCAGGGCCTTTGTCGTTTCGCTTCCTCGAAGATGAGTCTTTATCATCATATTCATTTAAGAGGTTCGACGCCCAAATTTCAGGGACCAATGAGAGTTGGATGCACAGCACAGCTCAAACATAGGTCCCTGACGAGCACGATTTGTAAGCATGTCACTTGGGGGCTTCCTATTCAAACATAGGCGTATTCGACCAAAGAGAACATAGCGTTACTACCCTCTTGACCAGGTTTGTTCAAACAAAGGTGTATTCGACCAAAGAGAACATAACATGTCCGGGTCATCCTACCTGTAACCAGCTGCTTCAACTCCATAAGGTAATCCTGATTAACCCGCCGAACTCTTAACGATCAGTCATTACGGCGTATTTGACCAATATCTGAGCTTGTTAAGGTTCAAACGGCGGCTTGTCATGCGAGAGCACGGTTTACAGATAGTCATGATAGATCCAGGCTTCATAAGCCGCCTTCCTTGAAACTTGGATAGATCGGCCCGTGATGTATGCTGTTACTTTGACCCCGCATACTCCTGATAAGTCTATAAAGCAAGATACGACTTTATCTAGGTTCAAATGTTGATTGGGTACTGTGAGTCAGGCTCACAGAACGCACGAACAATCCAGTGGCTCCGGCTAGTTTCATTGAAGAAGACACTTCGGCTTGGCAGCCTACAAAAGCCTTGAATTTCTTTTGATTTCTTAATTGTATTTTTCATATGGTTTTTCGTTTCCTCCTGGTTTTTTTACAAGTTGGGCCCAACTGCCCTGTTTACGGCTCATATTTGAAGCATACTTTGGTTTTCTACAACCTGTCAGGAGGGCAGACTCTAAGTCGCCAGAGTATCATACTCCTATGTTTAGAGTTATAGCTCTAACACCTCTAACTGCATGAAGCTGATAAGCCGGCAGTCTAAGCATATACTACATGTATGACATCTTATTTAACAATTGTCATATTGGCCCTGGTTATGGACTTTTTGTCCTCAGTGGCTTTAATTGGGTATCATCACCCGCCCGACGGTAAGCCGCCAGGGCGCTTGTACTTTCTTTGAGTGCAGGATAATAATCATTCAGATCTGTATAAGTGAAAGGATATCATAATCATAAGGGTTTTTTTAAACCAGCAGATCAGCAGTATTAAGAAAAAGGCAGAAACATGCACGATGGCACAACAGATTCAAGTTTTTGCTACCTATTACATGGTTTCATGAGTCGATTGAGATCAAGTGTTTTTCAAAGATCAAAGGTATCAACCGCCCGACGGTTCATTCTTCTTGGCCTGGCTCTGGGTCATCCATTGCCGGTTCTTCATCCTCCTCCGCCGTCTGGAAGTTTGGTTTTGACCAATCAAAGCCGTGCAAGGCGTAGAATTCTGCTTCGTCATCAATAAGATTGGACGGCTCAATTTCAGGGGCGAAGGTGTGCTTACGAATTGGAGGAATCAAATCCATCACTTTATACGCAGGAGTATGCATCTTCTGGTTCTCTGCATCGTAAGCCGACTGATATTTGGAGAGATTGGTTTCTTCAGCAATGACTGTCGCATGAGGACGGATTGCTTTAACACAAGCGGCGAAGTCTTGTTGATCAAAAGAAGTCCCATCTTCCTTCAGACTTGGATATCCATTGGCTACGTCGGCCGGTTCTAACTCTGGTACCCATGCCTTAGCACGGCTCAAAGCTGTCACAGCATCGGCTCTCGCACAAGACCGCTTTATCTCTTGAATTCTGGTGGGCAGGATTGACAATTTCTTCAACACATCACTTAACAGATTGGGTCCTTGGTTTTTTGGAGAAATGGTCGCTAATGTACGCCGAGCTCCGGTATACAACTGCTCGACAAGAGTATAGACCGCCTTGAGCTTCACAAGCTTGTCCTAGTTAAGGTTGTTGCTCCTGTGACCTGCGTAAATCACAGATCGGTTAAATGGCGGTTTATATTACTATGACAAGTACTCACTTTGGATGAATAGCAAGGTGACTCACCAAAGATAGCAGAAACCATTTAAGATACATGGTGTTTTAAACCGGTGATCTCAGTGGTTACTTCTTGAAGAGCTGCTTCTGCTTTTTCAGCTCATTGTATTAAGGCAGTCTTTTCTTCAGCCCAAGTCTTTTTCTCTGCCTCAAAATTGGTCTTCAACTTTTCCGACTCAGTCACGCTAAACTGGAACTTTGACTCACCTTTTTGGGTCTCGGTTTCCTGAGTCGCCAGCCGGGTCTTTGCATTAGTTAATTGAGATTCTAGTTCAGCAGTAGCAGCCTGCATGCAGCGCGGACTTATCAAACACATTCATGGCATATTACAATAATATAAGTCCCAAGTCCTTTGCAAGCAACAACACTTGGCACTTGGGGGCTAATGTCTGTCAAAGCAATTTTTCAAGGAAAGGACTCTTATGAATAAGTCCCAAGCACTTTGCAAGCAATACTACTTGGCACTTGGGGCTAATGCATATCTCTTGTATCGTATTAATGATAAGTCGGATGTGCTATAAACAGTCTCAGCCAACTCATGGGGTCTATGCAGTTAAGCTATACTTTCTTACACAATGATAAACAGGACCGGCTCATTCATGCTGACTAAACCGGCCCTTGGGGACTACGGGTGCAAAGTTAAACTGCTTGAACATCCGGTTTAATTTTAAGCCGAACTTGGAGGGAGTCTATGACAGAAACTTATGGATTCTTCTAAGTCTATAGCCTATTCAATCTTATCATAGCTAGTAGACTTGGGGGCTGGCGGGATGTACATAACCTCATATTTCTGGTGCATCTGTTTCACCATATCAATCTCAAGGTCGCGACTGGAATGAACTTGGTTAAGATAACCAGACAATACTTCATTGACGGTCAGTTGAGAGTAGTCAGCAATGTCAAATTTCATTTTTTTGCCTCTCAATGAATTCATCTTTAGCAGAGTGCTTGGCCAAGATGGTTGGACGTCCCGGTTCTCTGAAGTTGGTGCCAGTAATAATAACATCTTCACCATGTTCTTTTGGCGGATTAAGTGGATCGGATGATTCAGTGAACACGGGATTGGCATCCATATGATCACGGGAGAACTCGGGAATCTCGGGCGGTGTGTCAATGGCAGGTTCTTCTAGCTGTTTGTCAGAAGCTTCAAGTACAGGGACTTGTTGCTCCGGCTCCGCAACTTCAGGTGCCTTAGTTGGTTTGGTCACCTTCACCTTCTTGTTAGGCTTTGCTTGACCACTGCTTGGCTTATGACAGGTGAGTATAAATATAAGAGTATAAAGAGCTACAGAGTAAAATTAATTGCCATTGCCCAGGGGCAGTTTTAAAAGCGAGCAACTCGGTTTGCGATGAGACGCCAGAGGAAGAACAGGCAAGTCCCTAGTCAATAGTCATCAACAGAGTTAAGTGATAGGCAAATAAGACCCGCCATCGGGTTAAATGAGCAAGTTAAAAAAGAACCTCGTTTGACCGTTTTTGAGGAGCAGGAGTGTTCAGTAAGCAGGAGGACAGTTTTTCACCTCCGCTATTCCGAGTCTGGCGCTGGCTCTCGTGCTGTTGTTGCTTCAAAAGAAAGTGAGGATCCAAATGGGCTAAGGGGTGTGAAAATCTTACTTTCGAATTACCCGTCGAAATTTCTGTCTTGGCAAAGGCTCTAAGTCAGAGGAAACAATCATTACCTCTTCTTCAATGGCTTGCTTGGCCCCCGTATCATCCTGATAATAGTCAGTGTCAATAAGATGATTGAAAAAGGAGCCACGGGAGTCAAGGGCTACCTCCGACTCAGAACTGTCGTCCAGCTCAAACATACTGGAAGCACTTGGCTTCTTCTTGCTTTTCTTGTGGGTTTTTTGGCGGCTTTCTTGGCAGCCCTGGACTTTTTAGCAGCTTCGTGGTCATATTTTGCCTTCCAAAAATCCGATTTAGCCTGTGAAAGTTAACAAAAGTTGAAGTTAATAAGATATTCAAATGATGAGTTGAAAGCAAAGCAAGTTAGAGACTCACATCTGTCGGGTTAAGTTTGTAGAGAGGGTTTAGACACACTTTGCTGCAATCCTTAGAATCTCCATTCAGAAGATTTCTTGTCATTTCAGTAATGGCATCATCAGACAGACGCGATGGGCTGTGGCGTAATGGATCCTTTGTACCGCCTGTGTATGTACACATTAAGCTAGGTCGATGGCTCAAGGGTATGATCCGCCAGGCAACCCAGCATCGAACTAAGTCAATGCCGGTTAATCCGTTTACCAGTAGAGCTTTAACTTTCGCTATGGTAGGCTCAAGTTTTCTATGTTTGGTGGTCGAGAGCTTTCCCGAAAGATCATGCTTTGGGTCAAGACGTTCAACGTGATAACTCGGCAATGGATTCTCGTCAGTCGGAGAAGTATCTTTGCAGTAAAACCACGTCCGATTCCAATCTTTGGGGTGACTAGGCAGGAAGGCATAAGAGAAGATGGCGTCTCTTCTGCGTTGAATCGAAATTCCGCCAAGTCCCAAGCTAGGGTCATTCGTGAACTCATTCTAGCAGTTCAAATAAAAGAATTCTCCGAAAAGTTCAACGCTGGGCTCCTCTTGAAGGTATACTTCGCAGAAGACTTGAAAGTTGCAGATATTCGACACGGAGTTGGGACCAATGTATTGAGGATAGAGCTAGAAGAAGTGCAGGACATCTCGGAAATACTTAGAGCCAGGTGGTGAGAATCCCTGGTTCATATGATCAGTGAATACAATGACTTCGCCCTCCTTCGGTGCAGGTCTTTCTTCGCCCGGTTCAGGGGCACGGTAGTGCATGACATTCTTTTCTGGAAAATATCCGATTTTGACAAAGTCTTTAAGCGTGCCCTCAGTGACAATGGAGGGAACCCAGTTGCATGCATAGAATGTCTTTGGTGGCATTGTGAAAGCCTAAAGAATGGGAAATTTTGGCCGGTTCAAATCAGATTGGTGAAATCGCTGGTGAACAGTTACATCATATGTATTCAGAATGGTGGATTAAGTGAGATTAATGATATATGAGTAACTATAAGCCGGACATGTAAGCCGCCATGACATGTACTGGTATTCAGGATCTGACAAGAGCAAAATTTTACTAAGTGTTGAGACAAACAGGTTTCGCAGATTAAGGATATAAGATTGGATCTGCAGCTATTCAGAAAAATGGAATAAAATATAAACCTAAGGCGGCGGTACCAGAAGATCAGGGGTGTTCGGATGAGATATATTGCAAGAAACATATGGTCTGGTATCCAAAATAAGTGCTAAAACTGTTACCGCGTAAGGTTTATGTGGTTTTTCGGATCTAAGCCATGAATCTAAGCAAGAATAAAGAAGGGTGGCGACGAACACCGATGAACATTGAAACCCTAATGACATATCTATGATGAGGAAAGGGAAGACTTACTGATGCTGATCAGACAGCGGAGAGGCGCCACGATGTTCTGGTCCGTTCACGGTGATGCAGCGGCAATGAAGAGGATGAAGGTCGACGGCGGCGTAGCTCGGGTGCACTGGGACGTCGCGAGGAAGAAGAAGAAGGAGAGAAGGAAAAGGGGTAGAATGAGAAGTGAGCTCATGGACCTATTTATAAGATCGGAAGGATAAGTGGCATACACGGGAATCGAGGAGACAGAAAAGTGGATATGTGACGGCGTGAGCGCCTTGATTTTTGGAAGCGTCAGTTAAGAAATAGATTTATTTGGGCCGTGCATCGCACTAATTACAGATACGTCATGACGGGTTACCGCAATTGCCAGAGATGATGTCATGGTGGGTTACAGCATGGCACAGGAAGATGAAGAAGGATTTTTTTCTAAATGTTGAAGATTGACATGAACAAGTTCAAATCAACATGGGGCCTAATGTTGGGGATATGATTATCAGATATGACCCGCCCAGGAGGGGCCGGGTCATCCATTATGGCAGTTCATCTAAATGAAGCCCAAGAATATGCTAAGGATGGCGGTTCATAGATAGGCTTGTTAAAAGGCCCAAGTCTGGGGGCGGCTTAAGGCCCGTAAGTGTAAACCACCATGTATATGTAAACTTGTATTGTAAGGCATGTAAGATAAGTCACCGAGACAGACACATTTGTATGAACCAGCCGGGACTCTGTAGGCCGCAGGGTGTCAACCCATGTATATAAGGAGACGACCCGGCAGCGGCTTACAACAAGAAACAACAAGTCGAAAGCCAGGCAAAGCGTGTTTGCTCCCTGGTAATCGAAACCCTAGCAATACCACCTCAAACTGGAGTAGGACTTTACCTTCACTGCAAGGGGCCGAACCAATATAAACTCTCTGTGTCCTTTGTCTTGTTTTAACCCCTTTAAGCTAACCTCGTCGTAATGGCTCCACAACTAAGTCCTTCTACGAGGACATCTGCCATGACACTTCCACGACACAACCAGAAGGTTTTGTCGATCCTAAAGGTGCTAACAAAGTGTGCAAGCTCCAGTGATCCATTTATGGACTGGTGCAAGCATCTCGGAGTTTGACTATACGCTTTGATAGTGTGATCAAAGCATATGGTTTTATACAGACTTTCAAAGAAGACTATATTTACAAGAAAGTGAGTCGCAGCTCTGTAGCATTTCTAATATTATATGTGGATGACATATTGTTGATAGTAAATGATATAGAATTTCTGGATAGCATAAAAGGATACTTGAATAAGAGTTTTTCTATGAAAGACCTCGGTGAAGCTGCTTATATATTGGGCATCAAGATCTATAGAGATAGATCAAGACGCTTAATTGGACTTTCAAAGAGCACATACCTTGATAAAGTTTTGAAGAAGTTCAAAATGGATCAGTCAAGGAAAGGGTTCTTGCCTGTGTTACAAGGTGTGAAGTTGAGTCAGACTCAATGCCCGACCACTGCTGAAGATAGAGAGGAAATGAAAGTCATTCCCTATGCCTCAGCCATAGGTTCTATCATGTATGTTATGCTGTGTACCAGACCTGATGTGTGCCTTGCTATAAGTCTAGTAGGGAGGTACCAAAGTAATCCAGGAGTGGATCACTAGACAGGTGTCAAGAACATCCTGAAGTACCTGCAAAGGACTAAGGATATGTTTCTTGTTTATGGAGGTGACAAAGAGCTCGTTGTAAATGGTTATGTTGATGCTAACTTTGACATTGATCCGGATGACTCTAAGTCACAATCCGGATGCGTATTTATATTGAATGGTTGAGCTGTCAGTTGGTGCAGTTCCAAGCAAAGCGTCATTGCGAGATCTACATGTGAAGCAGAGTACATAGTTGCTTTGGAAGCAGCGAATGAAGGAGTCTGGATGAAGGAGTTCATATCATATCTAGGTATAATACCTAGTGCATCGGGTCCAATGAAAATCTTTTGTGACAATACAAGAGCAATTGCCTTGGCGAAGGAATCCCGATTTCACAAAAGAACCAAACACATCAGGAGACGCTTCAACTCCATCCATGATCAAGTCAAGGAGGGAGACATAGAGATTTGCAAGATACATATAGATCTGAATGTGGCAGACCCGTTGACTAAGCCTCTTCCACGAGCAAAACATGATCAACACCAAGACTCCATGGGTGTTAGAATCATCACAATGTAATCCAGATTATTGACTCTAGTGCAAGTGGGAGACTGAAGGAAATATGCCCTAGAGGCAATAATAAAGTTGTTATTTATATTTCCTTATATCATGATAAATGTTTATTATTCATGCTAGAATTGCATTAAATGGAAACTTGATACATGTGTGGATACATAGACAAAACACAGTGTCCCTAGTAAGCCTCTACTTGACTAGCTCATTAATCAAAGATGGTTAAGTTTGCTAGCCATAGACATGTGTTGTCATTTGATGAACGGGATCACATCATTAGGAGACTGAAGTGATGGACAAGACCCATCCGTTAGCTTAGCATAATGATCTATAAGTTTTATTGCTATTGCTTTCTTCATGTCAAATACATATTCCTTCGACTATGAGATTATGGAACTCCAGGATTCCTGAGGAATACCTTGTGTGCTATCAAATATCACAACGTAACTGGGTGATTATAAAGATGCTCTACGGGTATCTCCGAAGGTGTTTCTTGGGTTGGCATAGATCGAGATTAGGATTTTTCACTCCAACTGTCGGAGAGGTATCTCCGGGCCCTCTCGGTAATGCACATCATGATAAGCCTTGAAACTGAGTGCTCCTACTGCAAAGGAAATGGTCACTGGAAGTGGAACTGCCCCAAATACTTGGCGGATAAGAAGGATGGAAAAGTGAACAAAGGTATATTTGATATACATGTTATTGATGTGTATTTTACTAGTGTTTGTAGTAACCCCCAGGTATTAGATACCGGTTCAGTTGCTAAGATTAGTAACTCGAAACAGGAGTTGCAGAGACTAGTTAAAAGCGAGGTGATGATGTGTGTTGGAATTGATTCCAAGGTTGATATGATCACAATCGCACACTCCCTCTACCTTCGGGATTAGTGTTGTACCTAAATAAATGTTATTTGGTGTTTGTGTTGAGCATGAATATGATTAGATCATGTTTATTGCAATACGTTTATTCCTTTAAGTCAGAGAATAATTGTTGTTCTCTTTACATAAATAAAACCTTCAATTGTCATACACCCAATGTGAATGGTTTATTGAATCTTGATCGTAGTGATACACATATTCATAATATTGATGCAAAAAGATTCAAAGTTGATAATGATAGTGCAACATACTTGTGGCACTGCCGTTTAGGTCATATTGGTGTAAAGCGCATGAAGAAACTCCATGCAGATGGACATTTGGAATCACTTGATTATGAATCATTTGATACTTGCGAACCATCCTCATGGGCAAGATGACTAAAACTCCGTTCCCCAAAACAATGGAGCGAGCTAATGACTTATTGGAAATAACACATACTGATGTATGCAGTCCGATGAGTGTTGAAGCACGCGCCGGGTTGATACGTCTCCAACGTATCTATAATTTTTGATTGCTCCATGCTATGTTATCTACTATTTTCGGCAATGTTGGGCTTTATTATCCACTTTTATATTATTTTTGGGACTAACCTATTAACCGGAGGCCCAGCCCAGAATTGCTGTTTTTTGCCTATTTCAGTGTTTCGAAGAAAAGGAATATCAAATGGAGTCGAAACGGAACGAAATCAACTAGAGAAGTTATTTTTGGAAGGAAAGCTACCGAAAAAGCTTGGAGTGCACGTCAGGAAAGAAGGGAGGTGCCCACGAGGGTGGGGGGCGCGCCCACCCCCTAGGGCGCACCCCTGCCTCGTGCCCCCCCCCTTCGGTCCACCAACGTGCTTCTTTCACCCATATATACCTACGTATCCTAAAACTTCCAGAACAGATAATAGATCGGGAGTTCCGCCGCTAGAAGCCTCCGTAGCCACCGAAAGCCAATCTAGACCCGTTCCGGCACCCTACCGGAGGGGCAATCCTTCTCCGGTGGCCATCTTCATCATCCCGGTGCTCTCCATGACGAGGAGGGAGTAGTTCTCCCTCGGGGCTGAGGGTATGTACCAGTAGCTATGTGTTTGATCTCTTTCTCTCTTGTGTTCTTGAGATGATACGATCTTGATGTATCGCGAGCTTTGCTATTATATTTGGATCCTATGATGTTTCTTCCCCCCTCTACTCTCCTGTAATGAATTGAGTTTCCCCTTTGAAGTTATCTTATCGGATTGAGTCTTTAAAGATTTGAGAACAATTGATGAATGTTTTGGTGATCAACTTGTGGGTTTCGCCCATGAACCTATGCATAGGGGTTGGCACACGTTTTCATCGTGATTCTCTGGTAGAAACTTTGGGGCACTCTTTGAGGTCCTTTGTGTTGGTTGAATAGATGAATCTGAGATTGTGTGATGCATATCATATAATCATACCCACGGATACTTGAGGTGACATTGGAGTATCTAGGTGACATTAGGGTTTTGATTGATTTGTGTCTTAAGGTGTTATTCTAGTACGAACTCTAGGGCTGTTTGTGACACTTATAGGAATAGCCCAACGGATTGATTGGAAAGAATAACTTTGAGGTGGTTTCATACCCTATCATAATCTCCTCGTTCGTTCTCCACTATTAGTGACTTTGGAGTGACTCTTTGTTGCATGTTGAGGGATGGTTATGTGATCCAATTATGTTATCGTTGTTGAGGGAACTTACACTAGCGAAAGTATGAACCCTAGGCCTTATTTCCTAGCATTGCAATACCGTTTACACTCACTTTTATCATTAGTTACCTTGCTGTTTTTATAATTTCAGATTACAAATACCTTTATCTACTATCCATATACCACTTGTATCACCATCTCTTTGCCGAACTAGTGCACCTATACAATTTACCATTGTATTGGGTGTGTTGGGGACACAAGAGACTCTTTGTTATTTGGTTGCAGGGTTGCTTGAGAGAGACCATCTTCATCCTACGCCTCTTACGGATTGATAAACCTTAGGTCATCCACTTGAGGGAAATTTGCTACTGTCCTACAAACCTCTGCACTTGGAGGACCAACAACGTCTACAAGAAGAAGGTTGTGTAGTAGACATCAAGCTCTTTTCTGGCGCTGTTGCCGAGGAGGTGAGTGCTTGAAGGTATATCTTTAGATCTTGCAATCAAGTCTTTTAGTTTCTAGTTTTATCACTAATCTAGTTTATAAAAGAAAACTATAAAAAAATGGAATTGAGTTTGTCTCATACGCTTCACCTTTTTAATATCTTTCGTAAGTATGATGGAAAGGATAATCGTGCTCAAGTGCTAGAAGAAAAAATCTATAAAATGTTTGGCACTAAATATTTGAATGATGAGCATTATTGCAATGTTGTTAGTATGAATTCCTTGAATATCTATGATGCTAATGATATGCAAAGCCACAAGCTTGGGGAAGCTATGTTTGATGAAGATGATATTTTTTATCCCCCAAGTTTTGATGAGAAAATTTATTATGATGAAAGCATGCCTCCTATCTATGATGATTATTGTTATGACACATATGTTTTAAAGAATAATGATAACCATGAAACTTGTCATCTTGATCCTAATTTTCAATCACATGATAGTTATTTTGTTGAGTTTGCTCCCACTATTATTCATGAGAAGAATTTTGCTTATGTGGAGAGTAATAAAAATTCTATGCTTGTAGATCATGAAAATAATGCTTTAGTTTCTGGTTATATTTTTGAATTCATTCATGATGCTACTGAAAATTATTGTGAGGGAGGAACATATGCTTTTAGGAATTTCAATAATATCAAGTTTCCTTTCTATGTGCTTAAAATCTTGATGTTATGCTTGTTTTACCTTCTTATGCAAGTTGATTCTTGTTCCCATAAGTTGTTTCCTCACAAAATCCCTATGCATAGGAAGTATGTTAGACTTAAATGTGATAGTCATATTCTTCATGATGCTCTGTTTATGTTTCAATTCTTATCCTTTATGTGAGCATCATTGAAATCATCATGCCTAGCTAGGGGTGTTAAACGATAGCGCTTGTTGGGAGGCAACCCAACTTTATTTTTGTTCCTTGCTTTTTGCTCCTGTTTAGTAATAAATAATTTATATAGCCTCTGTTATGATTGAGTTTTTATGTTTTATATTAGTGTTTGTGCCAAGTAGAACCTTTGGGAAGACTTGGTGAAAGTCTTGTTGATCATGCTGTAAAAAACAGAAACTTTAGCGCTCACGAGAATTGCTTCCATTTTTATTTGGGGAGTGCTATTTAGTTAATTATTTTTTCAGATGATTAATAGACAAATTACTCACGTCCAGCAATTTATTTGAGAATTTTATGAGTTCCAGAAGTTTGCGTTAGTTACAGATTACTACAGACTGTTCTGTTTTTGACAGATTCTGTCTTTCATGTGTTGTTTACTTATTTTGATGAATCTATGGCTAGTAAAAGAGTTTACAAACCATAGAGAAGTTGGAATACAGTAGGTTTAACACCGATATAAATAAATAATGAGTTCATTACAGTACCTTGAAGTGGTGTTTTGTTTTCTTTTGCTAACGGAGCTTACGAGTTTTCTATTAAGTTTTGTGTTGTGAAGTTTTCAAGTTTTGGGTAAGGATTCGATGGACTATGGAATAAGGAGTGGCAAGAGCCTAGGCTTGGGGATGCCCAAGGCGCCCCAAGGTAATATTCAAGGACAACCAAGAGCCTAAGCTTGGGGATTCCCAAGGCACCCCAAGGTAATATTCAAGGACAACCAAGAGCCTAAGCTTGGGGATGCCCCGGAAGGCATCCCCTCTTTCGTCTTCGTTCATCCGTAACTTTACTTGGAGCTATATTTTTATTTACCACATGATATGTGTTTTGCTTGGAGAGTCAATTTATTTTGTTAGGATTTGCTTGCTGTTATTTATAACAATGTTTTGCATCTTTTATTTCAATAAAAGTGGCATTGATAGTCTTTACTATGCCTATTTTACAAGTCTTCATGTTGCTGTTTGAAAACAGAAAGTTTACCGCTGTTGCAATAATTCCCTAGAAAAGTCAGAATGTGATAAAATGTTGAAACCTTTTGAATATTAAGCTATGATAAATTTACTACAGTGGAAATTTTCTTTCATAATTTTTGGAGCTAGGGAAGTATGGATGTTGCTGCATTCTTTACAGACCGTCCTGTTTAGGCAGATTGCTGTTATGTTTGCATTGTTTGCATATGATTGCTTATTTAATGATTCTATTTGAGGTTAGGACTATTAAATATGCAGAAGCATTTAGTATGCAATGTTGAATAATAATTTTAGTGATTTGCTACAGTAGAGTATGATAAGGTTTTGGCAATGGTTTATACTAACTTATCTCACGAGTCCTTGTTGAGTTTTGTGTGGATGAAACTTTTGAGATTTAGGGATACCGTGATATGAGAGGAATTAAGGAGACACAAAAGCTCAAGCTTGGGGATGCCCAAGGCATCCCAAGATAATATTTCAAGAAGTCTCAAGCGTCTAAGCTTGGGGATGCCCCGGTTGGCATCCCACCTTTCTTCTTCAACAACTATCGGTTGATCCTAAGTTTTTGCTTCTTCACATGATGTTTGCTATTCTTAGATGTCGTTTTATTTAGTTTTGATTGCTGTTTGAATAAAATACCAAGGTCTGAAATTCTTAAATGTTAGAGGGTCTTCACATAGCTGCATAATTATTCGACTACTCATTGATCTTCACTTAAATCTTCCGGAGTAGTTTGTCATTTGCTCTAGTGCTTCACTTATATCTTTCAGAGCATGGTGGTAGTTTTATTTTGAAGAAATGGATGAACTCTCATGCTTCACTTAGATTATTTTGAGAGTCTTAAATAGCATGGTAAGTTTCTTAAAATCCTAATATGCTAGGTATTCAAGAATAATAAAATTCTCTTATGATTGTGTTGAATACTATGAGAAGTTTGATACTTGATAATTGTTTTGAGATATGGAGATGGTGATATTAGAGTCATGCTAGTTGAGTAGTTGTGAATTTGAGAGATACTTGTGTTATAAGTTTGTGATTCCCGTAGCATGCACGTATGGTGAACCGTTATGTGATTAAGTCGGAGCATGATGTATTTATTGATTGTCCTCCTTATGAGTGGCGGTCGGGGACGAGCGATGGTCTTTTCCAACCAATCTATCCCCCTAGGAGCATGCGCGTAATAGTTTCTATCGATAACTAATAAATTTTTGCAATAATTATGTGAGTTCTTTATGACTAATGTTGAGTCCATGGATTATACGCACGCTCACCCTTCCACCATTGCTAGCCTCTCTAGTACCGCGCAACTTTCGTCGGTACCATAAACCCACCATATACCTTCCTCAAAAAAGCCACCATACCTACCTATTATGGCATTTCCATAGCCATTCCAAGATATATTTCCATGCAACTTTCCACCGTTCCGTTTATTATGACATGCTTCATCATTGTCATATTGCTTTGCATGATCATGTAGTTAACATCGTATTTGTGGTAAAGCCACCGTTCATAATTCTTTCATACATGTCACTCATGCATCATTGCACATCCCGGTACACCGCCGGAGGCATTCATATAGAGTCATATCTTGTTCTAAGTATTGAGTTCTAATTCTTGAGTTGTAAGTAAATGAAAGTGTGATGATCATCATTAGAGCATTGTCCCAGTGACGAAAGGATGATGGAGACTATGATTCCCCCACAAGTCGGGATGAGACTCTTGACGAAAATAAATAAATAAATAAAAGAGGCCAAAGAAGCCCAAATAAAAAAAGAGAGAAAAGAGGCCATAAAAAGGAGAAAGGCCAAAATAAAAAAGTAAAAAAAGGGAGAAAAAGAGAGAAGGGGCAATGCTACTATCCTTTTACCACACTTGTGCTTCAAAGTAGCACCATGATCTTCATGATAGAGAGTCTCCTATGTTGCCACTTTCATATACTAGTGGGAATCTTTCATTATAGAAATTGGCTTGTATATTCCAATGATGGGCTTCCTCAAATTTCCCTAGGTCTTCGTGAGCAAGCAAGTTGGATGCACACCCGCTTAGTTTCTTTTGAGCTTTCATAAATTTATAGCTCTAGTGCATCCGTTGCATGGCAATCCCTACTCACTCACATTGATATCTATTGATGGGCATCTCCATAGCCCGTTGATACGCCTAGTTGATGTGAGACTATCTTCTCCCTTTTTTGTCTTCTCCACAACCACCCTTCTATTCCACCTACAGTGCTATATCCATGGCTCACGCTCATGTATTGCGTGAAGATTGAAAAAGTTTGAGAACATCAAAAGTATGAAACAATTGCTTGGCTTGTCATCGGGGTTGTGAATGATTTAAATATTTTGTGTGGTGAAGATGGAGCATAGCTAGACTATATGATTTTGTAGGGATAGCTTTCTTTGGCCATGTTATTTTGAGAAGACATGATTGCTTAGTTAGTATGCTTGAAGTATTACTATTTCTTTGTCAATATGAAGTTTTGTCTTGAATCTTATGGATCTGAATATTCATACCACAATTAAGAAGAATCACATTGAAATTATGCCAAGTAGCACTCCGCATCAAAAATTCTATTTTTATCATTTACCTACTCGAGGACGAGCAGGAATTAAGCTTGGGGATGCTTGATACGTCTCCAACGTATCTATAATTTTTGATTGCTCCATGCTATGTTATCTATTGTTTTGGGCAATATTGGGCTTTATTATCCACTTTTATATTATTTTTGGGACTAACCTATTAACCGGAGGCCCAGCCCGGAATTGCTGTTTTTTGCCTATTTCAGTGTTTCGAAGAAAAGGAATATCAAACGGAGTCGAAACGGAACGAAATCAACTAGAGAAGTTATTTTTGGAAGGAAAGCTACCGGAAAAGCTTAGAGTGCACGTCAGGAAAGAAGGGAGGTGCCCACGAGGGTGGGGGGTGCGCCCACCCCCCTAGGGCGCGCCCCCTGCCTCGTGCCCCCCCTTCGGTCCACCGACGTGCTTCTTTCACCCATATATACCTACGTATCCTAAAACTTCCAGAACAGATAATAGATCGGGAGTTCCGCCGCCAGAAGCCTCCGTAGCCACCGAAAGCCAATCTAGACCCGTTCCGGCACCCTGCCGGAGGGGGCAATCCTTCTCCGGTGGCCATCTTCATCATCCCGATGCTCTCCATGACGAGGAGGGAGTAGTTCTCCCTCGGGGCTGAGGGTATGTACCAGTAGCTATGTGTTTGATCTCTCTCTCTCTCTCTCTCTCTCTCTCTCTCTCGTGTTCTTGAGATGATACGATCTTGATGTATCGCGAGCTTTGCTATTATATTTGGATCCTATGATGTTTCTTCCCCCCTCTACTCTCTTGTAATGAATTGAGTTTCCTCTTCGAAGTTATCCTATCGGATTGAGTCTTTAAAGATTTGAGAACACTTGATGTATGTTTTGGTGATCAACTTGCGGGTTCCGCCCATGAACCTATGCATAGGGGTTGGCACACGTTTTCGTCATGATTCTCCGGTAGAAACTTTGGGGCACTCTTTGAGGTCCTAAGTGTTGGTTGAATAGATGAATCTGAGATTGTGTGATGCATATCGTATAATCATACCCACGAATACTTGAGGTGACATTGGAGTATCTAGGTGACATTAGGGTTTTGATTGATTTGTGTCTTAAGGTGTTATTCTAGTACGAACTCTAGGGCTGTTTGTGACACTTATAGGAATAGCCCAACGGATTGATTGGAAAGAATAACTTTGAGGTGGTTTCATACCCTACCATAATCTCCTCGTTCGTTCTCCGCTATTAGTGACTTTGGAGTGACTCTTTGTTGCATGTTGAGGGATGGTTATGTGATCCAATTATGTTATCGTTGTTGAGGGAACTTACACTAGCGAAAGTATGAACCCTAGGCCTTATTTCCTAGCATTGCAATACCGTTTACGCTCACTTTTATCATTAGTTACCTTGCTGTTTTTATAATTTCAGATTACAAATACCTTTATCTACTATCCATATACCACTTGTATCACCATCTCTTTGCCGAACTAGTGCACCTATACAATTTACCATTGTATTGGGTGTGTTGGGGACACAAGAGACTCTTTGTTATTTGGTTGCAGGGTTGCTTGAGAGAGACCATCTTCATATTACGCCTCCTATGGATTGATAAACCTTAGGTCATCCACTTGAGGGAAATTTGCTACTGTCCTACAAACCTCTGCACTTGGAGGCCCAACAACGTCTACAAGAAGAAGGTTGTGTAGTAGACATCACGGGTATCGTTATTTGAGTAGGTATGGGTATATCTACTTGATGAAACACAAGTCTGAAACAATTGAAAAGTTCAAAGAATTTCAGAGTGAAGTGGAGAATCATCGTAACAAGAAAATAAAGTTTCTACGATCTGATCGCGAAGGCGAATATTTGAGTTACGAGTTTGGCCTTCATTTAAAATAATGTGGAATTGTTTGACAATTCATGCCACCTGGAACACCACAGCGTAATGGTGTATCCGAGCGTCGTAACCGTACTTCATTGGATATGGTGCATTCTATGATGTCTCTTACCGATTTACCACTATCGTTTTGGGGTTATGCATTAGAGACAGCCGCATTCACGTTAAATAGGGCACCATCTAAATTTGTTGATACGACACCGTATGAACTATGGTTTGGCAAGAAACCTAAGCTATATATCGTTTCTTAAATTTTGGGGTTGCGACACTTATGTCAAAAGGCTTCAGCCTGATAAGCTCGAACCCAAATCGGAGAAGTGCATATTCATAGGATACCCTAAGGAAACAATTGGGTACACCTTCTACCACAGATCTGAAGGCAAGATCTTTGTTACCAAGAATGGAACATTTCTAGAGAAGGAGTTTCTCTCGAAATAAGTGAGTGGGAGGAAAGTAGAACTTGATGAGGTAATCGTACCTTCTCTCGAATTGGAAAGTAGCACATCAGAGAAATCCGTTCCCGTGAAGCCTACACCAACTAGAGAGGAAGCTAATGATGATGATCATGAAACTTCAGATTAAGTTACCACTGGACCTCGTAGGTCAAACAGAGCTCTCCACACCAGAGTGGTACGGTAATCCTGTCCTAGAAGTCATGTTAGTAGACCATGGCGAACCTACGAATTATGAAGAAGCTATGATGAGCCCAGATTCCGATAGATGGCTTGAGGCCATGAAATCTGAGATAGGATCCATGTATGAGAACAAAGTGTGGACTTTGGTGGACTTTCCCGATGATAGGCAAGCCCTTGAGAATAAATGGATCTTCAATAAGAAGACATAAGCTGATGGTAATGTCACCATCTACATAGCTCGACTTGTCGCGAAAGGATTTTGAAAAGTTCAAGGGGTTGACTACGATGAGACCTTCTCACCCATAGTGATGCTTAAGTCAGTCCAAATCATGTTAGTAATTGTAGAATTTTATAATTATGACATTTGGAAAATGGACGTCAAAACTGCATTCCTTAATGGATTTCTTAAAGAGTTGTATATGATGCAACCAAAAGGTTTTGTCGATCCTAAAGGTGCTAAGAAAGTGTGCAAGCTCCAGCGATCCATCTATGGACTGGTGCAAGCATCTTGGAGTTGGCATATACGCTTTGATGAGGTGATCAAAGCATATGGTTTTATACAAACTTATGATGAAGCCTGTATTTACAAGAAAGTGAGTGGGAGCTTGTTGGCGTTGTGGGAACGGGGGACCCCAGACTTGCCTGCCTGCGGCCCATGGCGTGGCTGAGCTAGCAGGTCTGTACGGCCCATCTTCATCGACGAGGTATTCAAGACCCTCGCGGGGGGGACGACGCAAGACCTCCTCAGGAGCGGCCTCGCCAGGCAGGCTCACGAGGGGTGGAGAGATCAAGGCAAGGCAAACCTGGCGAGGTCCTCATAACATGAGCCATGACGATCGAGACCAGGTGGGCGCCAGGCGGGCGCCAGTGTGCGCAGTGTCCTTGCTTCCTCTTTGGTGCAAAGGGGGCAAGCATAGGCACGGAGTACCGAGGCATCAAGCAAAGGTTTCCATATCGGTGCAACGAGACCAAGACCAGCAGGACGGCAAGACGGAGGTCAGCATGGAGCCCAAGACGGCGTCACCACGAGAGCCTTTTGCAGGCGAAGACTACTTTTGTCAGGATAAGTTGTACTAGCTGTCCCCTTTCAAATTGGCCGTTGTTGGCTCCCTTCCCGCTCAATATTTGGGGAGAGGACCAGGGCCTATATAAGTAGAACTAGCCACCACAGTGGGCACGAGAGAAAAGAGGGAGAACTCATTTAGAGGCATCTCACCCACACAAGTTCGCCAAGCACAAGAACACATCAACCTCAGGAGCTGTTCTTCCCCTTGTACTGTTCATCATCAGCCAAGGAGGCAATCCACCACCACCACACTTGTGTAGGGTATTACACCACAACTGTGTCCAGAACCAGTATAAATCTTGTGTCTTTGTGTTGGAAATTCATGGAGTTCATCCGCGAGATCTTAGCGAGCTAGGGCGTGGATCGATAGGGAGAAAACCTTCGTGCGCACCCCAGTGTTCGAATCTCGAGGGTTTTGCTGGAACCAGTGATCCAAAATTTGGCGCGCTAGGTAGGGGTGCGCCGAAGCTTCCTTCCATCGCTCCGCGCCCGGTTGCTCCGTCGTCTCCATGGCTGACGCGCGCCGTGCTCGTGCTGAGCGCCGGGCTGCCCTCACCGCCCGCGTCGCTCAGACGGCTCCCATCGGTGGGCCACCTCGTCATTCCCCGTCGCCTGCCACCAACGCCGCCACCGGCCCGGCGGGGAATGAGAAGCAAGCATCCTCGTTGCACCCCTCGGTGCGGCGGGACGGCCGCACCGCCACTCCATCGCTGACCCCGGCCGGTTCTTCTTCCCATGTACGTCGCCCACCCATGGACGGACGGGCCGCGATCCTCATGGCGCATGAGCTCTGCGCTACCGACCGGTCGACGACCTCTATGAGGACTGGCTCGACCACATCGCCGATCTTGTCCACGCCGTAGGGGGCTCCCCTGCGCCGTCCCTCTCTCCGCCTCACCCTCCGCCAGCTACGGGCGACGTAGCTCACGGAGCGCCTCCACCACCTCTGCCCAAGATGGCGCCCTGGCACCAAGGCGCGCGGCTCCACGACGCGACCCGCCGCGTCCCGCGCCCGCGCGTGAAGAAAGAAGTTGTCAAGAAGTCCCTCGACCGCAAGAAAACGCTCCGCCGCTCCTCGCGCCACCGCGCCAGGACCGTCTGCTGTGGCAAGACCGCGCGCCACCTGTAGCCGCAGGGCGCGGACCCCATCAAGACCAAGCTCCACCCCCAAGGTGGGCCCCGGTGACCACAGCCGGCTGCCACGCTTTCACCCCCGAGTTGCGTAGCGCCGCCTGGCTGGGCAAGTTCAAGCCGGATCTGCCTCCTCGCTAGGACGGCACCCCCGACCCCGCGGAGTTCTTGCAGCTCTACGAGCTGAGCATCGAAGCGGCCAACGGCGACGAGAAAGTCATGGAGAACTGGTTTCCCATGGCTATCAAGGATGGCGCCCGCTCCTGGCTCCTGAACCTGCCATCGGGCTCGATCTCCTCCTGGGATGAGATGCGCAACCGCTTCGTCGCCAACTTCCAGCGCACTCGCGACCGCCCGCCGGCTGCGGGTGACCTGCGCCGCGTCAGGCAGCAACCGGGAGAGACCCTCCAGAAGTACATCCAGCGCTTCAACAACGTCCGCCTCAATATCCCCAAGGTGACGGACGAGGCCATCATCTCTGCGTTCTCTGATGGCGTTCGCGGCGTCAAGATGAAGGAAGAGCTTGCTATCCATGAGGAGTTGTGCACATCCCTGGAGTTGTTCAACCTGGCGACCAAGTGCGCAAGAGCTGAGGAGGGGCGCCTCTCCCTCCTCGAACTCCCAGCCGCAGACCCAGAGGAGAAGAAAGCCAAGGCCAAGGACGTGAAGCACAAGGGAGCAGTCGTGCTCGCAGCGGACCAGACACCAAGCATGGCAGAGACCAACCAGATTCATCCAAGAGCAGCTGTCCGTTCTGCGCCTTCCACATCCTGAATACCCACAACACCACCGACTGTCAATAGCTCAGAACCATTCGCGAAGGACGCTTTGGTTGACGCCCTGAGCACGGCGAGCGGGGCTACGGCCGAGGAGGAGGACATGGTGGTGGACGCTGGGACAACCATGGCCCGCGCCAGGAGTGGTGCGACCGGCCTCGTGAGGACCGCTGGCAGGATCAGCCTCGTGAGGGCACCTGGAGGGATCAGCCTCATGAGGATCGCCCTCAATGCAACGCCAGACTCCCTCCACTGCCGCCACCGCCAAGAAGGAATGACGAACACCATCAAGACGAGGGGGCTGGGGGCTTCCAGGAATCGCGTGTTATCGCCTGCATCTTGGGCGGAGCCCAGGCCCCAGTCTCGCTGTGTATCTTCAAGTAGTTTGCTCGTGAAGTGAATGCAGTCCTCCCCAAGCTCGAAGCCACACACCCGCTCAGATGGTCCCAATGCCCCATCATGTTCAACTTGGCGGATCAGCTCAAGTGCGCAGCTACCGCTGGCGCCCTCCCGATGCTTTGCTCCCCAGTCATCGGCAACATGCAAGTTACCAAGACCCTCATCGACGGCAGCGCAGGACTCAACATCCAGTCCGTCGACACGTTTGACAACCTCCAAGTGCCATATGACCAGCTTCAGCCTACCAAGCCTTTCTTAGGAGTGACCGGCGGTTCCACCACACCGATAGGGCAGGTCCGCCTCCCTGTCACCTTCGGGGAACGCAAGAACTACCGCACCGAGCTCATCGACTTCGACGTCGCGCACAACCGTCTGCTGTACAATGCCATCCTCGGGTAACCAGCCCTGGCCAAGTTCATGGCAGTGACCCATCACGGCTAAAATGTCCTCAAGATGCCGGGAAGCGGCGGGATCATCACGGTCCCATGTGAAGAAAGAGATGCGGTGTGCTCCCTCGAGCGTGCCTTCCAAGCTACATCAATCGACAACCCCGACAGCAAGAGCGAGGGCCCTCCTGAGGTCATCCCCAAGAAGAAGAAGCAGTTGCGCCGTTCAGGACCTCAGGAGGGTGGCGTCAGAGCCGGAGCCTCGTGAGGATCAGCGCCCGCTCCTAGGGCCCCTCCCTCCATCGCATAGGAAGGCGCGCCCGGTGCCCTTCTCGGGCAGGGCTTGGGGGCTTTCTTCTAGAAGGCCTCAGACCTTGCTCACGTCACGAGGGAGGTGCTTGGGCACCACTTGGAGGCGTGCTTCACGGCACATTTCCCTCAGGAGGGCACATGGCAAGGATCGCCCACTATTCAGGAGTTCATCACCAGGACCACCCAGGAATTGCAAGACGCAAGGGCCATGCACGGCGACCGCCACTCACGAGGCGTAGCTTCCCATCCAGGCGAGGATGCCAGGCTGCGCATCTGCATTGACGTTCCAGGGCTCAACAGGGCCGCTTCTCAGGAGCTTTTCTGGCCTTCGCGTGTGGGACGCTGCGAGGGCCCACCACACAGCTACATTCGCATGCCCTTCGGCCTGCCGAGCGTGTCGTCCGCCTACCAGCACAACTTGCAGCGCATCCTAGCATCTCAGGAGGCCAGGAACCACGCCGTCCCGATGGAGACGGAGACGGTCCTCAAGGAACCACCTGAGCCCCTAGAGCCTCCTGAGGCTCAGGGCCCCGGGGGCTCGTGAGGAGCAACCCCTTTGCTGCGCACCTTCAGCTGCCCCAACTCTCCTTCGTCAACATAACTAGGTGACATTTTCCAAGTTCATTTAGCTAGGAGCGCCCCTCGGTCTGCATCATTCCCAGGCCGTGTGGGTCCGTCCCTGTGGCATGTATCCCTTTTTATGTCTTTAGCTTACCTTGTTGGGAGCGCCCCTCGGGCTGCATCATCCCCAAGGCGCTCGGGCCTGACCCAGTGGCACGTATCTCCCATGCACTTACTTAAGCCTGCTAATCTCATGTTTAATCTACCTATGATTACTACCTGCTCAATCGTCGCCTCCCACAGGGCCTCCTCACGCCGGCACGGGGCTGGTGCACGGGTCCGTCCCTGCAACGTCGAAAAACCTGAGCGGTCGAGCTCTGGCTCGCGGCACGCCCCGTGCACGTCACCTCACCGGGCCCTCAGTGCCTTCACCCCTCGCGGAGCAACCAGCAGCAGGCTAGTAACCATAATGGCAGATCGTGTTCTTCCTTGTGCTGGCTCACGGGAATCTCATGAGGATAACACCAGGTGGCACCACGAGCTCCCACCTCTTCCAAGTAATCCACTTGCATGTTAAAAGGGGGGCTCCTGAGCATCGCGACTCAGGAGCTCTTACCAGCTCTCCAGCCCTCACCCCCTGGCCTTGACCATGGCACGCGACCTGGCATACCAGCGGCGGCTGAGCTCGCTCGAGGGCTGGGACCTGAGGACGTAGAGCACAAAAGAGAGCATAGGAAAGGGGAAGGCTCGTATGTGCCTGACCTAGCTATGCTGCGGATGTTTGCGCACAGGTCTTGTGCATCACGAAGAATCGACCCCGGACCGCCAAGATAAGTCACAAGCTCAGATCAACTAATCGTTGGAACCTAGGGGACATGCTCACCGCAGCCCTGTTGCGGCAACGTCGCCTCCCTTTCTTATCTTACCACAGCTGCTTGAGCACTAAAGGGGACCCCCTGAGCATCGCGTCTCAGGAGCTCTTACTGGACCTCGGGCCCCCCACCTTCTGGCCTTGACCACGGCAAGCGACCTAGTATACCAGCGACGGCTGAAGCTTTCCTAGGGACCGGGACCTGTCAGCATAGAGCAACAAGCTGTCACGAGATTGGAAAGGGAAGACCGAGCCTAAACAGGACTTGCGCTCACAAGGCTTCCATAATTGGGATAATATCAACAAAAGACATTCCAGACTCTTTACACGCCCCCACGGGGTACTTCTCGATTCCTCGCAGGGAACAAAAGACAAGAACCTAGGAGAATCCTATCTACACACCCCCCGCGGCCGACGCCATCATCAACAGTGGGCCGCGGGAGGTCGGCGCCAACCCCATCCAAATCAGCGATCGCGGCGACCGGACTTTGCGGCCCTGCTCCGGGCGCGGTGAGAGATCGGGGGCACGTAGTTGTCGTCGCTCGTCTCCGGAGTCTCGTAGAGCTTGGGAGAACCGCAGGACTCCTAAGAGTCGCTGCTGCTGGAGCAGCCGCGAGCGGGGCACGCCTCATCCTGGTGCTCCCCTTCAGGGCAACACTCCAGGCGGCGACCCTCCATGTCGAAGACCTTGAAGAACAGCGTGCAGGCGCCGTCGTACTCGAAGTGGATCGCGAGGGCGCCCTCCGCACGGCAAACCCGCGTGACCTCGCCCCAGCCACGGGTGATGAAGATCTTGCCGGTGGATACTGCTTCAACCTCTGCTCCGGTCGCTGGAGCGTCGCTGTCGGCATGCTGCAAGAAGAGTTCAGAGGCCTCCTCGGCGGCATCACGTCAGAGAAGAAGCGCGGGAAGTGGATCCAGGAGCTTGGAGGCATCACCGTCCGCAGCACGAGCTTGCGTGAGGACCCCGCGGCGTGGACTTCAGGAGCGACGGCACTCGTCGCCGCAGCGCGTCGACCTTGGCCGCGGAGCGCGCGCCGACGCTCGTTGCTCCTTCCTCCCGAGCCCCCGGCTTGGGCGTGCAAGGGCAGTGGATATCCAGGAGGAGGCCGCTCACGCCATGGCCTCGTCACCACGTGCATCGCCGCAGCGTCGCGATGGTGGACCAACCTCTTCTTCGGCGGAAGCAGCGCCGACATGTCAAGGGGAATCTTTCCCTTCTCGTCAGCCGAGAACCTTCGGATCAGCGTCATTGAAGTTGTTACTAGCAGTAGAGCGGGGTAAGAAGAAGCAAGTGGAATGGGAAGAAGTGGGGGACGGGGGCTCCGCCCCCTTCCTCATTTATAGCAGGAGAAGGCCGACCAAATCCCCCCACGATCACAGGTAATGATGGTTTTCCTTGCATGTCGCAGGGACTTGTCAAGTCGGGCAGTTGCCGAGGCAGCATGGGGAAGCGGAGACGCCCACGTCCAATCAACCACCACGCGTCAACCGAGGCCGAAAGCTTTTGGGGCCCGTGGCACTCTGCGCTTGACCTTTGGCTTCGCCTCAAAGCCATGCCCGAGCACGCCTTGGGCCTGGGGGCTACTGTCGGTGTTCTGGGAACGGGGGTCCCTAGACTTGCCTGCCTGCGGCCCACGGCATGGCCGAGCTAGCAGGTCTGTACGGACCATCTTCATCGACGAGGTATTCAAGACCCTCGCGAGGGGGACGACGCAAGACCTTCTCAGGAGCAGCCTCGCTAGGCAGGCGCACGAGGGGTGGAGAGATCAAGGCAAGGCAAACCTCGTGAGGTCCTCGTGACGTGAGCCATGACGATCGAGACTAGGCGGGCGCCAGGAGGGCGCCAACGTGCAGTGTCCTTGCTTCCTCTTTGGTGCAAAGGGGGCAAGCGCAGGCGCGGAGTACCAAGGCATCAAGCAAAGGTTTCCATATCGGTGCAACGAGACCAAGACCAGCAGGACGGCAATACGGAGGTCACCATGGAGCCCAAGATGGCGTCACCACTAGAGCCTTTTGCAGGCGAAGACTACTTTTGTCAGTATAAGTTGTACTAGTTGCCCCCTTTCAAATTGGCCGTTGTTGGCTCCCTTCCCGCTCAATATTTGGGGAGAGTACCAGGGCCTATATAAGTAGAACTAGCCACCACAGTGGGGACGAGAGAAAAGAGAGGAGAACTCATTCAGAGGCATCTCACTCACACAAGTTCGCCAAGCACAGGAACACCTCAACCTCAGGAGGCAGTTCTTCCCCTTATACTGTTCATCATCAGCCCAAGAGGCAATCCACCACCACCACACTGGAGTAGGGTATTACACCACAACGGTGACCGAACCAGTATAAATCTTGTGTCTTTGTGTTGCAAGTTCGTGGAGTTCATCCGCGAGATCTTAGCGAGCTAGGGCGTGGATCGATAGGGAGAAAACCTTCGCATGCACCCTAGTGTTCGAACCTCGAGGGTTTTGCCGGAACCCGTGATCCGACAGAGCTCTATAGCATTTCTGATATTATATGTGGATGACATATTATTGATTGGAAATGATATAGAATTTCTGGATAGCATAAAAGGATACTTGAATAAGAATTTTTCAATGAAAAACCTTAGTGAAGCTGCCTATATATTGGGCATCAAGATCTATAGGGATAGATCGAGACGCTTAATAGACTTCCACAAAGCACATACCTTGATTAAGTTTTGAATAAGTTCAAAAATGGATCAGTCAAAGAAAGGGTTCTTGCCTGTGTTACAAGGTGTGAAGTTGAGTAAGACTCAAAGCCCGATCACGGAAGAAGATAGAGAGAGAATGAAAGTCATTCCCTATGCCTCAGCCATAAAGTATGCTATGCTATGTACAACACCTATTGTATGCTGACGATGATATGTACCTAGGGTAGTGCAATAGACCTGATCTAAACACCCCTCCCAAGGAAACTGCCCTACAGTCTGTCGGCGTTCTGGGAACGGGGGTCCCCAGAATTGCCTGCCTGCGGCCTGCGGCATGGCTCAAGTGGGGGCCCAGCGCGGCCATCTTCATCAGCTCAAGCTCAAGACCCTCGCGAGGGGCCAAGCCTCGCGGGGCGGACGACCGGAAGCTTCCTCAGAGGCAGCCTCATCAGGCAGGCTCGCGAGGAGGCAGAGAGATCAAGGCAGGGGTACCTCGCGAGGAGCCCGTGACGCAAGCCATGACGATCGAGACCAGGCGGGCGCCGGCCTGCGTAGTGTCCTTGTTTCCCCTTTGGTGCAAAGGGGGCAAGCACAGGCCGAGGCATCGGGCAAAGGTTACCATTCCGGTGCAACGAGGCCAAGACCAACAGAGCGGCAGGATGAAGGTCACCGTGGAGCCCAAGACGGCATCATCACCAGTGCTTTTGGCAGCCGAAGACCACCTTTGGTCAGGATAACTTATACTAGATGTTCCCCTTCACAATGGCCAATTGTTGGTGCCCTTCCCGCTCATTATTTGGGGAGAGGCCCAGGGACTCCATAAATAGAGCTAGCCACCACAGAGTAGGGGGGAGGACATCTAGAGATCTGGTAGAGCCCTAGCAGAGAGAGAGAGGCGACTGAACTCACCCAAGCAGTTCATCGCACCAGCTCAAGAACACCTCTCACGAGGCTGTTCTTTCCTTGTACTGTTCTTCATCAGCCCCTGAGGCAATCCACCACACCACACACTGGAGTAGGGTATCACACCACAACGGTGGCCCGAACTAGTATAAACCTCGTGTCCCTTGTGTTGTTCGTTGTTTCCAGCTTAGATCACGCGAGGAGATTGGACGTAGATCGGTAGGGGAGAGATCTCCATGCGCACCCCAGTGTTCGAACCTCAAGGGTCTGCCGGAACCCGAAATCCGACATTTGGCGCACCAGGTAGGGGTGCGTCGGAATCTTTCTTCCACTGTTCGCGTGTGATCTCCCATCGTGTCCATGGCTGATGCTCGTTGGGCTCGCGCCGAGAGCCGAGCTGCTCTCGCCACCCGCGTTGCCCAGACGACGCCCGTCGGCGGACGCCCTCTTCGTTCCCCGTCGCCTGCCGCCAACGCCGCCACTGGCCCGACGGGGAACGAGCAGCAGACCTCGTCCCAGCATCCTTCGGTGCGGCGGGAGGGCCGCACCGCTACACCGTCGCTGACTCCAGCCGCTTCGTCGTCCCACGCCCATCGCGCCCCCATGGACGCGCACACCGCACTGCTCCTCGCAAGAGAGCTCCTGCACTACCGCCCCGTCGACGACCTCTACGAGGACTAGCTCGCCCACATCACCGAGCTCATCAGCGCCGCAGGGGGCTCCCCCTTGGTGTCCTTCTCGCTGCCTCGCCCTCCATTCCGCGCAGGAGGCACGGATCAGGAGGTGCCTCCACCACCTCCTCCCCAAGAAGGCGCCCTGGCTCCAAGGCGCGCAGCCCCAGGGCGAGACCTTCCGCGTCCGGCACCTGCGCAGCAAGAAAGGAGCTGCCAAGAGATCCCTCGTCCCCAAGAAGGTGCTCGCGTGCTCCCAGCGCCGGCGCGCCAAGATCGCGTCCCTACACCTCCACGCCAAGACCCCACGCTTCTCCAAGTGGCGGCGCGCGGTAATCCCCAGGAACAAGCCCAACACCAGCAAAAGGCGCCGGTGGCCACAGCAGGCTGTCGTGCCCTCACCCCTGAGCTACGCGGCGTCGCATGGCCAGACAAGTTCAAGCCTGAACTGCCTCCTCGCTACGATGGCACGGCAGACCCCGCGGAATTCCTACAGCTCTACGAGCTATGCATCAAAGCCGCCAACGGAGAGGAAAGGGTCATGGCGAACTGGTTCCCCATGGCGCTCAAGGACGGGGCCCGCACCTGGCTCCTGAACCTGGCTCCTGGCACAATCTCCTCCTGGGACGAGATGCGCACTCGCTTCATCGCCAACTTCCAGGGCACTCGCGACTGGCCCCGACAGTGAGCGATCTGCGCCGCATCAAGCAGCAGCAAGGGGAAACCCTGCAAAAATACATCCAACGCTTCAACAACGCTCGCCTCAAGATCCCCAAGGTGACTGAAGAAGCCATCATCTCGGCCTTCTCCGATGGCGTACGCGACATCAAGATGAAGGAGGAGCTAGCAATCCATGAAGACCTGTGCACATCCCTGGAGCTGTTCAACTTGGCGACCAAGTGCGCCAGGGCTGAGGAAGGGCGCCTTTCCCTCCTCGAACTCCCGGCTACCGACCCAGAAAATGAAGAAGCCCAAGGCCAAGGACGTGAAGCGCAAGGGGACTGCCGTGTTTGGTGCGAAACCAGACACCAAGCGAGGCAGGGATCAGCCTGAGTCATCCAAGGGCAGCCGGTACTGCGTGTACCACGACCTCCACACCCACAACATCAACGAATGTCAAGAGCTTAGGGCCGTGAGAGATGGGTGTGTCGGCCGATGCCCTGAGCACAACGACGGGGGCTATGGCCGAGGAGGAGGAAGTGGTGGCGGACGATGGGAAGACCGTGGCCC
Organism: Triticum dicoccoides; assembly: GCF_002162155.2. Lineage (NCBI taxonomy): Eukaryota > Viridiplantae > Streptophyta > Magnoliopsida > Poales > Poaceae > Triticum > Triticum dicoccoides. Next base: position 348,746,411 of record NC_041380.1, read on the forward strand.
TCGCCAAGGGTGGCGTGACCGACCTCGCGAGGATCGCTGGCAGGATCAGCCTCGCGAGGGAGGCTGGGGAGATCAGCCTCGTGAGAATCACCCGCACGGCAACACATGCCTTCCTCCTCTGCCGCCACCGCCAAGGAGGAACGAAGACCAACATCAAGACGAGGGAGCTGGGGGCTTCCAGGAGCCGTGTGCAATCGCTTGCATCTTGGGTGGCGCGCAGGCCCCAGCCTCACAGCGCATCTTCAAGCAGTTTGCTCGCGAGGTGAATGCAGTCCTTCCCAAGCTTGAGGCCACGCGCCCTCTCAGGTGGTCTGCGTGCGCTATCACGTTCAGCTCAGCGGATTAGCTCAAGTGCGCGGCAACGGCCGGAGTCCTCCCGATGCTTTGCTCCCCGGTCATCAGCAACGTGCAGGTCACCAGGACCCTCATTGACGGCGGAGCAGGACTCAACGTCCTGTTCGTCGAGACATTCGACAATCTGCAAGTGCTGTACGATCAGCTTCAGCCGACCAAGCCCTTCTCAGGAGTCACTGATGGTTCCACTGTTCCAATAGGGCAGGTTCGCCTTGTAGTCACCTTCGGGCAGCGCAACAACTACCGCACCGAGCTCATCGACTTCGGCGTCGCCCACATCCGTCTGCCATACAACGCCATCCTCGGGTACCCAGCCCTGGCCATGTTCATGGCAGTGACTCACCATGGATACAATGTCCTCAAGATGCCAGGAAGCGGTGGAGACATCACCGTACCCTGTGAAGAAAGGGACGCAGTGTGTTCACTTGAGCGCACGTTCCAAGCCGCAGCAATCGAAGACCTGGACCACAGGAATGGAAGACTTCCCGAGGCGACCCTCAAGAAGAAGAAGGTTTCGCCTGGCCCAAGCCATAAAGAGGCAGGCGCCTCCAGAGGTGTGGCGTCAGGATCCGCGCCCAATCGGGGAGCGCCACCCTCTCTCGCATAGGAAGGCGCGCCCGGCGCCCTCCTCAGGCAGGGCTCGAGGGCTCTTTCTTGGAGAGCCACCGACCTTGCCAAGGTCACGAGGGAGGCACTCGGGCACCACTTGGAGGGGTGCTTCCAGGCACGTTTCCCTCAGGAAGGTACAAGGCAAGGAAGACCAAACCCTCAGGAGTTCATCGCAAAAAACACCCAGGAGCTACAGGAGTCAAGAGTCATGCGCGGCAGCCGCCGCTTGCCCACCGTAGCCCCACATCTAGGCGAGGATGGTGGGGGCGCCCCTCAGGCTGCATCATCCCCGAGCTGCTCGGGCCTGGCCCAGCGGCATTTGCTTTTCCCGCGTTTACTTAAAATGAATTTGCTCTTTCGCGCTTAATTGTCACCTGCTGCTTATCACAGACTTCTCCGCTTTCACGCAAAGCGCTTGCACGTTAAAAGGGGGGGTACCTGAGCATCGTGTCTCATGGGCTCCTACTGGCTCTCCAGCCCTCACCCCATGGCCTTGACCCACGGCATCGCGACCTGTCATACCAGCGGCGGCTGAGCTCGCTCGAGGGCCGGGACCTGAGGACGTAGAGCATTTGCATTCTAACCACCCTACAGGAACACACCATTGATAAAGGCCCAGAGCCAGGCGCAACCCGCCTCGAGGTAGGGCCTCGTGAGTCCTGCGCTGGCTCACGAGTGCCTAGATACACCTCTCCTGGCCCTACCATGCCGACCACGTGTCAGGGCGGGGCTGTACACGCCCCGGGGGCTCCTCCCGGAGGGGAGCCCCCTCCCACGTACCAGTGGAAGCACCATGCTCCGCGCTGGCTGACGACACTGCCGAGGAGCGGCTATGCCCGTACACATACGGAAGTGCTATTCTCTGCGCTGGTGATAAACAACTGAGGGTGGCCTATGGCCGTACCAACCTCAGGGAGCCCAGAGCTCAGTGTCCGGCACCATCGCAACGCCTCCCCTCAGCAGCGCCGCGCGAGGGGGCTGGACACGGGGGCTACGCCTGGGCCTTGCCCGAGCGCACGCCACCCAGCCAGGTCCCTCGGACTTAGTCGTCACGCGCTCGTCCCTGAGCAGAGCCAAGGTAAGGAAACCCGTTTGAACGTCAAGAGGGACTCCTGAGCATCGCGACTCAGGAGCCTAACTTGCCCTGTAGCCCCTCACTCCTTAGTCCCGTCCTGATTTCTGGTCGGGGCTAACGCTGGGTGAGGTATGCGCAGGGCCGGGCCCTGCCTACGCAGAACGACCAATCCACTCCTTATCCCCCCATTTCCTACTTGTTGCTTGCGCGTCAAGGGGGACTCTTGAGCATCGCGAATCAGGAGCCTAACTTGCCACATAGCCCCTCACCCCTTAGTCCCGTCCTGGTTTCCGGTCGGGGCTAACGCCGGGTGAGGTATGCGCGGGGCCGGGCCCTGCCGACGTAGAGCGCGAGCAAGTAGGAGAGAAAAACGCAAATTTCAGGAAATTGAAAGCAAATATTACAAGCCGTAGATTGTTTTACGATGCCAAACACAAGTTTAAACGCCTCCGTGGGGCATGGTGCATGTTGCAGGAATAAAACAGGACAACGGCCGCGAAGGGATCACTCTCCAGTGGCGCCGCCACCTGTGGTGGAGTCACGCTGGGCGACTCCGCCTCCTGGGGCCGCGGAGCTGGCGGCACCGCGCCCGGGCAAGATGCTGAAAGCACGGAACCTCCCAGGAAAGCTTCGGCTCGGCCTTTCACGGCCTCAGCGGCAGCGGCGGCAAGGTCGCCGCTCACAGGTTCCAGTAGGCTGTCGAAGTCGATGTTGGGGTCGCGTAGGTAGACGTGGCTAAGGACATGCGTCAGCACCACAGAAGACAGGGCACGCGCCTCGGCCTCGGCCATGGGGCCAAGGCCGTCTATGACATCTTCAAGCGCACGGACCAGGAAGGGAAGCAGCTTGGCGGGGCCGTCCTCCGCACTGGCCAACGGCTCCTCCAAGCCGCTCTCGTAAAGCGTCTTCAGCGCGGCACGAGCCTTCTTCTCCATCTTTGCGAAGGCCACCCGATCCTCCGCCAGGACCTTCGCCTTGGCTTCTAGCTCGGTCCTCTCCGCTTGCAGTGACCGCTCCAGCGTCTCCAATCGGCCGTGGTGGTCATCAAGCTCGACGTCCCGGTCCTCAACGGCAGCCTCCCAAGCCTTCATCTCCTTCTCTCTCTCCTGGCGGCTGTGGACCTCCTTGGCGAGCTCGTCACGCAGGCCTTGCAGCTCGGTCTCCAGCGCCTCGCAGCGAGCCTTGGCAGCCGCAGCGTCGGCCAGGGCAGCGTCGCGAGCGGCTTTGGCTTGGTTGGCGGCCTGCTTCTCCCCATCGGAGGCTGACACGGCCTGGCTCAGCGTTGTACGGACGGAGGCAGCTGAACGGGACCAGCCAGAAGCTAGCTCCAGGCGCCCGACCACTAGGCGAGGGTCCGCGCTCAGAAGATCATCCCGCAGCTGGCTCAGTTAGCTGGCGACCTGGTCCAGGATGGCGGCAGAGGGAACAGAAGAAGCGGGAACCGGCGGAGCGGGCGAAGAGGACGACAGCGTGATCACGGCTTGGCAGGAAGGAACCCCTTGGGCCTTGGCTGCCCCGGCTGCAGCATCGAGCGCAGTCGACTCCAGGGTCAGCGGGGCCACGGGGGCTGACTCCTCGCCGAGGCGTCCCAGTCTGCCTCGCGAGGACGACCGGACAGGGGAGGCACGAGCCTCGCCATCTTCCTCCCCATCGGACGAAGGCGCTGCCCCGGCAGATGGACTCGCCCCAAGCAGGGCCGCAGAAGCCCCTCTCAACCTCTTCGCCGCAGGCGCCAGCCTGACAAAAGAATATGGACGTCAAGCCTCGGCAGCAGAAACCAAGCAAAGCACGAATCTTGCACTTACTGGTCGTCGCTCGCGGACTCAAGCAACCTCCGGCCAAACTTGAAGCCCGAGAGCCTGCAGCTGGGGTCACCCTCAGGAGGCCCGGAAGCAGAGGGCATGTCAGGAGGGCTGGAGCTGGCCTCAGACCGCCCAAGGACCAAAGCAGACCCTGGGGGAACCAGCCCCGACCTGCCCTTCCTTGTGACCAAGGGAGAGTCCTCCCCTCCTCGCCTGGCGCCGACCTCATTGTCGTCCGGCATGGAGCGGAGGGCCTCGGACCTGCGCCGAGGGAAAGACTCCCTCGACTCCTCGCCAGTCGCCTCAGAGTCAGACTCTTCCTCCTCCGCCTCTTCTTCCCCCTCGCTCCCGCTGGAGCTGCCAGAGGACACATTTGTCGGATTTCGGGTTCCAGCTGATCCTTGAGGTTCGAACACTGGGGTACGCGCGGATATTTCGCCTCCTACCTACCTGCACCCCTCCGCCTCGCTATGATCTAAACTAAGGAAAGAACAACACAAGAGACACAGGGTTTATACTGGTACGGGCCACCGTTGTGGTGTAATACCCTACTCCAGTGTGTGGTGTGGTGGATTGCCTCTTGGGCTGACGGTGATGAACAATACAAGGAAGAACATCCTCGCGAGGGTCTGTTCTTGGCTGGGGCGATGAATTGCTGGGAGGAGTTCAGTCACCCTTCTCTCTCTCTCTCTACCTGATCTTCTTTATCCTTCGATCCCTCTCTTTTCTTCCAACCTCTCAACCTTTGAACCTCTGAACCCCTCAACCTCTCAACCTCTTCGAACCCCTGCGAACCCCCTTTGCTCTGTGGGTGGCTGGTCCTATTTATAGAGGCCCTGCTCCTCTTCCCAAATATCGAGTGGGAAGGGAGCCAACAATGGCGGGCTAATTTGAAGGGTGACAGCTAGTACTAGCTACCCTGACAAAAGTAGTCTTCGCCTGCACAAACCTCTGGTGATGACGCCGTCTTGGGCTCCACGATGACCTCCATCTTGTAGTCCTCATGGTCTTGGTCTCGTTGCACCGAAATGGCAACCTTTGCCTGATACCTCGGTACTCCGCGGCTGCGCTTGCCCCCTTTGCACCAAAGACGAAAGGAGGACACTGCGCGGGCTCGCACCCGCCTGGCGCCCTCGGTCGTCATGGCTTGCGTCACGGGCACCTCGTGAGGTACCCTGCCTTGATCTCTCCGCCTCCTCGTGAGCCAGCCTAACGAGGCCGTGCCTGAGGAAGCTCCGCATCGTCCGCTCCGCGAGGCTTGGCACCTCGTGAGGGTCTTGGGTTTGTGTTGGTGAAGATGGGCCGCGCTGGGCCCCCCTTTTGAGCCACGCCGCAGGCCGCAGGTAGGCAAGTCTGGGGACCCCCGTTCCCAGAACGCCGACAGTAGCCCCCGGGCCCAAGGCGCGCCCGGACTTGGCCGTGCAGGGAGGCGGAAGGGCAAGAGCGAAGCGCCGTGGGCCCTAACAGCCTGCAGCCTTGGGCACCGCATGGCGGTTGATTGAACGTGGGCGCCTTAGCAACCGCGCGAGTTGATAAAGGAGCGGCATCCACCTAGGCTTTGCTTCTTGCTTTCCCCGGTTGCTGCTCAGATCCCCTTTCTTGCGTCTCTCCTTCCTTCCTCCAAAATTTCCAGATCCACTCCGACCGTGTGACCTAGGAAGCCATGGCGCCTCGTCAGCCCCCGGCCGTAGCTTGGTACTCGTCTGCCCTGGACCCGCCGAACGTGTCAGAGGCGAGCCTTGCCCGGTTGCGCCGGATGGCCACAGCGCGGGGCATCAACGGGGCGAAGGTGTTTAAAGCCGGCTCCGCCACCCCTGAGGGTCAAGGGAGCACCTTCTATCCGCTCTTCGTAAGTGCCATTGCTGCTGGCTTGGTGCCTCCCTTCTCTGAGTTCTTCTTCTCTGTCCTCCGCCACTATAAGCTACAAGCCCTGCATCTCCACCCCAACTCAGTCCTTCTCCTGGCAATCTTCGTCTATTACTGCGAGGCTCACGTAGGGGTGCAGCCCTCAGTGGCCTTGCTGTGCCACTACTTCTACCTCCAGACCTCTCATGGTACTGCTTCCGCGTGCGCGAGCTTCATCGCATACGGTGGCGCCATTGCCATTTCAAACCCCGGGAAAAGGATTGAGGGCTTCAGGAGCAAGTGGGTCTTGGTGGATGCTGGGCGCATCCACCCTCGGCTGATCTTGCCCACGGAGCAGCCCACAAGCTCCAGCAATTGGGGTCGAGCGGAGCTCACGGACCCCCGCGCGAATCTGATGTTGGAGAAGATGGATGCGGATCTGAGGCCGGCCAATATGGCGGCGGCAAAGCTAACCGGCGCGTCGCTGCTGAGGGAACTCTTGGAGCACCAGCTGGCTCCGCTTCGGCAGTACTCACTTCCGATGTGGAGGCCCCGTCCGAGCCCCGCGGCCTTAGCCGATGGAGATCTGGCTGCGGTCCTCCAATCTCTGGTCGGGGACGATGTGGCGAGGTTGGCGGGCGCTCCTACGCCCTTGTTCCTCCGCGACGACTGGGAGCAGGTAGTGGAGTCCATGCCCGTCTTCAACGCGGATGGGCCCGTGCTCATGGAAACTCCCGAGGAACCGGTGGGCGTGTCCTCCGACGACTCCAGCGAAGAGGAGGAAGGAGGGGAGCGGGGAAAAGGGCCTGGCTCCGAGGCGACTGACAGAGAGTCGAGGGCTCCCCTCCCCCGGCGCCGGTCCCGCGTTCTCCGCCTCTCTCCGAGCGATGACGACGAGGATGACGACGAAGACGACGACGAGGACAACGACGAGCAGGACAGCGGGAGCTCACCCCCGATCCCGAAGAAGGACAGGACCGGGCTGATCACCCGCGGGTCTGCCCCGGCCCCGGGGCGGACCGCAGATGCACCTTCCGCCTCCAAGCTTCCCGAGGTTGACCCTTCCAGCTGGCTTTCAGGCTTCAAATTTGGCCGGAGGCCGCTTGAGCTCACTGGCGACGACTCGTAAGCATTCAATTCTTGTCTTTATTACTTGCTCTGCTTCTGAGGCTTGACGTCCGCATTTCTTGGATAGGCTGGCGCCCGCAGCAAAGAAGCCGAAGGGAGCTCCCGAGGTTCCACCCGTGGCAGTGCCTCTGCCTGCGAAGGAGGGTGACCGCGACACACAGGCTTCTCCTGCCCGGTCATCCTCGCGAGGCCTGGCTGAGCCGGCTGGGGTGAGCTCAGCCCCCACGGCCCAAGTGGATCCCGAGGTGCTCTCGCCTGTCGCCGCCACTACAGTTGTCGGGGCATGGCAGGCTCCGCCTCAGGATGCTGGGGCCGTGCTACCGCCTTCTCCTCCTACTCCACCGGCTGCTGTCTCTCCGACCCCTTCTACCGTTCTGGATCATGCTGTTGCTGAGTTGGACTGACTGTGTCAGGATCTTCTTGGCGCCGACCCCCGCTTGTTGGCCGGGCGCTTGGAGCTGGCTTCAGTATGGGTTCGCTCCGACGCTTTGATTCGGGCGGCGCTGGTCCAGGCCTCGACGGCATGCGATGAGGAGAAACAGGCCGTCCTTGAGGCGAAGGCTGCTCGTGACGCAGCCCTGGGGGAGGTGGTCGACGTCCGTGGATGATGCAAGGCGCTGGAGGGCGAACTGCAAGATTTGCGGGACCAGCTCGCGAACGAGGTCCGCCTTCGCCAAGAGCAGGAAGAAGGCATGAAGGCTCGCGAGGCGGCTCTCGAGGAGAGGGAGGTCAAGCTCAAGAAACGCCGCAACCGCCTAGGCGCGCTGGAGCAGGAGTTAGGGGCGAGGAAGGCCAAGCTGGACGACGAGGCCCTGGTTCTTGCCGAGGACCGCGTGGCCTTCACGGAGATGGAGGCGAGGGCTCGCTCCTCACTGTGGACGCTTTACGACAGCGGCCTGGAGAGCCCACTGGCTGGCGCCGAGGACGGCCCTGCCAAGCTGCTTCCCTTCCTGGTTCACGCTCTTGAAGATGTCGCCCTTGGTCTTGGCCCCACGGCCGAGGCCGAGCCGCGTGTCCTGTCTTCTGCAGCACTGACGCGGGTCCTCACCCACATCTACCTTCGCGATCCCGGTGTCGACCTCGACAGCCTGCTGGAGCCACTGTGCGGCGAGCGTGCCGCTGCCGCTGCCGAGGCCGTGAAGGGTCGTGCAGAGGCCCTGCTGGGGAAGTTCTGGGCCTTCAGCACCAAGCCGAAGCAAGGCGCCGCCGACCCCACCGCTCCGTGAGGCGTACCCAATCCGCACTGCTCCACCGCCGACAAGTAACTCCGTCACGGTTCCTGTCCTGCCTTTAATTCCTGCACATGTATCATGCCTCGGGGAGGCGTTTAAACTTGCGTTTGGCATTGAGACAACAGTGTGGACTGTAATATTTGCTTTTGAATTCCTTGAAATTTGCGCCTTTCCTTCCTACTTGCTTATGTTCTACGCCGGCAGAGCCCGTCCCCGCGCATGCCTCACCCAGCGTTGGTCTCGACCGGAAACCAGGACGGGGCCAAGGAGTGAGGGGCCACGTGACAAGTTAGGCTCCTGAGTCGCGATGCTCAGGAGTCCCCCTTGGCGCACGAACAGCAAGTAGGGAGGTGTGATGCGGGTGGATCTACCGTTCTAGGTCTGCAGAGCCTGGCCGCGCGCGTGCCTCACCCAGCGTTGGTCCCGACCGGAAACTAGGACGGGGCCACGGAGTGAGGGGCTACGTGACCAGTTAGGCTCCTGAGTCGTGATGCTCAGGAGTCCCCCTTGACGCTCAAACGGCCTTCGTACCTTGGCTCCGCTCGGGGAGAGACGCACGACGAACCAGGCCCGGGGGGACCTGGCTGGGCGGCGTGCGTCTGGGTGTGACCCAGGCGCAGCCCCCGTGCCCAGCCCCCTCGCACGGCACTCCCGAGGGGAGGCATTACGATGAGGCTAGACACTAATCTCTGGGCTCCCTGAGGTTGGTGCGGCCCGGGGGCCACCCTCAGTTGTTTATCACTAGCGCGGAGCATAGCGCTACCGTATGTGTATGGGCATAGCCGCTCCTCGGCAGTGTCGTCAGCCAGCGCGGAGCATGGTGCTTCCACTGGTACGTGGGAGGGGGCCCCCCTCCGGGAGGAGCCCCCGGGGCGTGTACAGCCCCGCCCTGACACGTGGCTGGCACGGTAGGGCCTGGCGAGGTGTATCTGGGCACCCGTGAGCTAGCACGGGACTCACGGAGCCCTACCTCTAGGCGGGTTGCGCCTGGCACTGGGCCTTATCTTGTGATGTGTCCCTGCAAATTTGGTTAGATGTCGGCACTCTACGTCCTCGGGTCCCGGCCCTCGAGCTGGTCTCAGCCGTCGCTGGTATGCTAGGTCGCGATGCCATGGACAAGGCCAGAGGGTGAGGGCTGGAGAGCCAGTAAGAGCCCTGAGTCGCGATGCTCAGGTACCCCCCCTTTAACGTGCAAGTGGTCGGCATGGAGAAGAAGAGGTGCCATGGACCGGCATCAAATAATCAAGCATGGTGGGTCTAACGCATAATCGGAAATAAACGCAAATGGGATACATGCCGCTGGGCCTGGCCCGAGCGGCTTGGGGATCATGCAGCCCGAGGGGCGCCCCCAACATGGTAAGCTAACCACATGGAATAAAAAGGGGATACACGCCGCAGGGACGGACCCACGTGGCCTGGGAATAATGCAGCCCTGGGGGGGGCGCTCCCAGCTGGAAATAAAACTCGAAAGATGTCACCTAATGATGTTGAGGACGAAGGAGCATTGACGTAGCAGGCTCGGTGAGCTGCGGGAGCCAATCCTCATGAGCCCCCAGGCCCAGGGGCCTCAGGAGGCTCCAGAGGCGCAGGCGGCTCCTCACGGGCCATCTCCATCCCTGCCAGGGCTGCGGAACGCCTGGCCTCTCGTGCCTCCGTGATGCCCCTCATGAGGCGCTGGTACATGTCAGCCGCGTTCGGCAAGCCATAAGGCATGCGAACGTAGCTGTGGGGTGGGCCTCCGCAGCTCCCCACTCGCGAGCGCCAGAGGCGCTCCAGAGAGGTGACTCGGTTCAGCCCTGGTATGTTGATGCAGACGCACAGCCCACCATCCGCGCCTGGATGGGGAGCCACTGCTGGTAGGCAGCGGCCGCCTTTCATGACTCTTGACTCCTGTAGCTCCTGAATGGCCTTGCTGACGAACTCCTGAGGGTCTGGATCTCCTTGCCTTGCTCCTTCTTGAGGGAAACGTGCTTCGAAACACGCCTCCATGTGGTGCCCAAGCGCCTCCCTCGTGACCCTAGCTAGGTCGGTGGCCGTCCAGGGGAGAGCCCCCAAGCCCTGCCTGAGGAGGGCGCCGGGCACGCTTTCCTATGCGATGGAAGGAGGTTCCCCCTGGGCAGGTGCGGGCCCAGAGGGGCCTGCCTCCTGAGTGGTCGGGCCAGACGATGTCTTCGTCTTCTTAGGGGCGGTCTCGGGAGGCCTCATGCTTCCACGATCCGGGTCTTCTAGTTACGCGGCCTGAAAGGCTCGTTCTAGGGAACACACAGCGTCCTTCTCTTCACAGGGCACCGTGATGACTCCGCCGCTTCCTGGCATCTTGAGGACGTTGTAGCCGTGGTGAGTTACGGCCATGAACTTGGCCAGCGCTGGGTACCCAAGGATGGCGTTGTACAGGAGGCGAATGTGAGCGACGTCAAAGTCGATGAGCTCGGTGCGGTAGTTGTCGTGTGTCCCGAAGGTGACAGGGAGGCGGACCTGCCCAATCGGGACCGTGGAGCCGTCGGTGATACCGGAGAAAGGCTTGGTTGGCTGAAGCTGGCTGTAGGGAACTTGGAGGTTGTTGAATGTCTCCACGGACAGGACGTTGAGCCCTGCCCCGCCATCGATGAGGGTCTTGGTGACCACCAAGTTGCTGACGATCGGGGAGCAAAGCATCGGGAGAACTCCGGCTATAGCCACACACTTGAGCTGATCTGCTGAGCTGAACATGATGGCGCACGCCGACCACCTGAGAGGGCGTGTGGCTTCGAGCCTGGGGAGGACTGCGTTCACTTCACGGGCGAACTGCTTGAAGGTGCACTGAGAGGCTGGGGCTTGTGCCCCGCCCAGGATGCAGGTGATCGCGCGCCGCTCCTGGAAGCCCCCAGCCCCCTCGTCCTGGTGGCGGTTCTCGTTTCTCCTTAGCTACGGCGGCAACGATGGGAGGCCTGCGTTGCCTTGCGGGCGATCCTCGCGAGGCTAATCCCTCCAGTCTCCCTCACGAGGCTGATCTCTCCAGCCTCCCTCGCGAGGCGGGTCTTGCCAGTGATCCTCACGAGGTTGATCGCGCCACCCTTGGCGTGGGCCACGGTCTTCCCAGCGTCCTGTGTTCCTTCCTCCTCCTCGACCGTAGCCCCGGTCACTGCGGTCAGGGCGACGGCCGATCCTTCCTTCTCGCACGGCTCGGAGCTCTTGACATTCGTTGGTGTTGTGGGTGTGGAGGTCGTGGTACACACAGTACCGGCTGCCCTTGGAAGGTTCAGGCTGATCTCTGCCTCGCTTGGTGTCTGGTTCTGCCGCGAGCATGGCAGCCCCCTTGCGCTTCACATCCTTGGCCTTGGGCTTCTTCTCTTCTGGGTCTGCGGCAGGCAGCTCGAGGAGGGAGAGATGCCCTTCGTCGGCCCTGGCACACTTGGTTGCCAGGTTGAACAGCTCCAAGGAAGTGCACAGGTCTTCATGCATCGCCAGCTCCTCCTTCATCTTGACGTCGCGCACGCCGTCGGAGAAGGCCGAGATGATGGCCTCCTCAGTCACCTTGGGAATCTTGAGGCGCGCGTTGTTGAAGCGCTGGATGTACTTCTACAGGGTCTCCCCGGGCTGTTGCTTGATGCGGCGCATGTCGCTCACGGCGGGTGGCCGGTCGCGAGTGCCCTGGAAGTTGGCGATGAAGCGGGTGCGCATCTCGTCCGAGGAGGAGATTGTGCCTGGAGCCAGGTTCAGGAGCCAGGTGCGGGCCCCGTCCTTGAGCGCCATGGGGAACTAGTTCGCCATGACCTTCTCGTCTCCGTTGGCAGCTTCGATGCCCAACTCGTAGAGTTGGAGGAACTCCGCAGGGTCAGCCGTGCCGTCGTAGCGAGGAGGCAAGTTTGGCTTGAACTTGCCGGGCCACGCGACACTGCGTAGCTCGGCGGTGAAGGCGCGGCAGCCTGCTGTGGCCACGGGAGGCCTTGGATGATGGGGAGCTTGGTCTTGCATGTCCCCACACGCTGCAGCTGGGAGCAGCACGGGGTCTTGACGCGCAGGAGCAGGAGCATGGTCGCGACGTGCTGGAGTAGGGAGCGCCCGGGCAGCTTCTTGCGGGCGAGGGACTTCTTGACAGCTCTGCTCTTGCCGCGCTGGCGCCTGACGGAGCGGGTTCCGCCCAGGGGCCATGCGCCTTGGAGCCATGGTGCCGTCCTGAGGAGGAGGCGGCCGGGGCGCCGCCAGAGCTTCATCGCCCGCGCGGGGCGGGGTGCGGTGCAGCGGAACGGACGGCGCAGGAGAGCCCCCTGCAGCGCGGACGAGCTCGGCGACGCGGTCGAGCCATTCTTCATAGACGTCGTCGATGGGACGGTAGCGCAGGAGCTCGTTTGCCGCGATGAGTGCAGCCCGAGCCTCCATAGGCGCGCGGAGCGCGCGCGACGAAGAACCAGCTGGGGTGAGCGAGGGAGTTGCGATGTGGCCGTCTTCTCGCACGGACGGATGCTGGGACGATGCTTGCTGCTCGTCCCCCGCCGGGCCGGTGGCGGCGTTGATGGCAGGTGACGGGGAACGACGAGGACGCCCGCCGACAGGGGCCGTCTGGGCGACGCGGGAAGCGAGTGCGGCCCGCGCTCGGCGTGGGCCTGACGAGCGTCAGACATGGGCGTGATGGTCGGAGGAGAACGGGGTGCTGGAAGACGAATCCCGGCGCACCCCTACCTGGTGCGCCAAATGTCGGATTTCGGGTTCCGGCAGACCCTTGAGGTTTGAACACTGGGGCGCGCACCGAGATTTCGCCTCCTACCTACCTGCACCCCTCTGCCTCGCTATGAACAACACAAGAGACACAGGGTTTATACTGGTTCGGGCCACCGTTGTGGTGTAATACCCTACTCCAGTGTGTGGTGTGGTGGATTGCCTCTTGGGCTGACGGTGATGAACAATACAAGGAAGAACAGCCTCGCGAGGGTCTGTTCTTGGCTGGGGCGATGAACTGCTGGGAGGAGTTCAGTCACCCTTCTCTCTCTCTCTACCTGATCTTCTTTATCCTTCGATCCCTCTCTTTTCTTCCAACCTCTCAACCTCCGAACCTCTGAACCCCTCAACCTCTTAGAACCCCTTCGAACCCCCCTTTGCTCTGTGGGTGGCTGGTCCTATTTATAGAGGCCCTGGTCCTCTTCCCAAATATCGAGCGGGAAGGGAGCCAACAATGGCGGGCTAATTTGAAGGGGGACAACTAGTACTAGCTACCCTGACAAAAGTAGTCTTCGCCTGCACAAAGCTCTGGTGATGACGCCGTCTCGGGCTCCACGATGACCTCTGTCTTGTAGTCCTCATGGTCTTGGTCTCGTTGCACCGAAATGGCACCTTTGCCTGATGCCTCGGTACTCCGCGGTTGCGCTTGCCCCCTTTGCACCAAAGAGGAAAGGAGGACACTGCGCGGGCTGGCACCCGCCTGGCGCCCTCGGTCGTCATGGCTTGCGTCACGGGAACCTCGTGAGGTACCCCGCCTTGATCTCTCCGCCTCCTCACGAGCCAGCCTGACGAGGCCGTGCCTGAGGAAGCTTCGTGTCGTCCGCCCCGCGAGGCTTGGCCCCTCGTGAGGGTCTTGGGTTTGTGTTGGTGAAGATGGGCCGCGCTGGGCCCCCCTTTTGGCCACGCCGCAGGCCGCGGGCAGGCAAGTCTGGGGACCCCCGTTCCCAGAATGCCGACAACATTCACCATTTCCAGCGCCGCAAGACCCTCAGGAGCTTCCGCGGGCACCAGCCCCTCACCATTGAAGGTGGGCATGGCGTTCACCACCTACTCCCAGTCGTCACGAAGGAACAGGGGGACGGGGGCGCCCACCGGCTTCGCCACGTCTCCCCCAACCAAGGAATGGAGGGCCGCGACCAGATTCTTGTCGGTCAGGGCCTCAGAGCTTAGGCGCAAGGACGCGTCTGCTTCCCCAAGCCTCCACAATGGGAGCGAGTGCTCCCGGAGTGGAGCCACCCGGTGCTCCAAGAACTCCCTCAGGAGCGTGGCCCCGATCAGCTTCGCCGCCCCCAAGTTGCTTGGCCTCAGGTCCGTGTTCATCCTCTTCAGCACCGCCCTCACACGGGGGTCGACGAGCTCCGCATGGGACCACGCGTCGACAGCCTTGGGCTGCCCCGTAGGCAACACTAGACGGGGGTGGATGCGCCCGATGTCCACCATGACCCACTTGCTCTAGAAGCCTTCGATTCTCTTCCCAGGCTTCGAGATAGCATTGGAATTAGAGTATGCGATGAAGCTCGCACATGCAGAGATATGGCCACCAGAAACCCGGAGGGAAAAATAGTGACGCAACAAGGCCACCAAGGGCTTTACCCCGATGTGAGCCTCACAGTAGTAAGCAAAAATCGCCAGGAGAAGAACAGAGTTGGGGTGGAGGTGCAGAGCCTGCAAGTTGTACTGGCGGAGAATAGCAAAGAAGAACTCAAAGAAAGGAGGCACCAGACCGACGACGATGGCGCTCACAAAGAGCGGATAGAATGTGCTCCCCTTGCCTTCTGGCTGGTTAGAACCGGCCTTGAGCACAGTCGCCCCCTTGCTGCCCTGCACCACCGTCATCAGGCGCATGAGGGCGAGGTTCTTGTCTGGCAGGTTCAGGGAATCCAAAGCTGGCGAGTACCAGGCCTCAGTCGGGGACTTGCGAGGTGCCATGGTGTGCTGGATGAGGAGGATTGAGACAGATCTGGAGGATTTCAAGAGCAAGAAGGAGGAGAGCAAGAAAGGGGATCTGGGGTGAGGTGAACGAGAACAAAGCAAGTAAGTCTGGCCCGGGCGCCTCTTTTGTCAGATGGACAGTTGCCGAGGCATCGTGGGAAAGCGCAGACGCCCACGTCCAATCAATCGCCATGCAGCGCCCAAGACCGCAGGCTATTGGGGCCCGCGGAGCTTCGCGCTTGCCCCTTCGCTTCCCTGCTAGGCGAAGCCCGGGCGCGCCTTGGGCCTGGGGGCTACTGTCGGCATTCTAGGAACGGGGGTCCCTAGACTTGCCTGCCTGCGCCCTGTGGCATGGCTCAAGTGGGGGCCCAGCGCGGCCCATCTTCATCAGCTCAAGCTCAAGACCCTCGCGAGTGGCCAAGCCTCATGGGGCGGACGATCGGAAGCTTCCTCAGAGGCAGCCTCATCAGGCAGGCTCGTGAGGAGGCGGAGAGATCAAGGCAGGAGTACCTCGCGAGGAGCCCGTGACGCAAGCCATGACGATCGAGACCAGGCGGGCGCGAGGCGGGCGCCGGCCTGCGCATTGTCCTTGTTTCCCCTTTGGTGCAAAGGGGGCAAGCACAGGCCGAGGCATCGGGTAAAGGTTACCATTCCGGTGCAACGAGACCAAGACCAACAAAGCGGTAGGACGGAGGTCACCATGGAGCCCAAGACGGCGTCATCACCAGTGCTTTTCGCAGCCGAAGACCACCTTTGGTCAGGATAACTTGTACTAGATGTTCCCCTTCAAATGGCCAATTGTTGCCCCCCTTCCTGCTCATTATTTGGGGGAGAGGCTCAGGGCCGCAATAAATAGAGCTAGCCACCACAGAGTAGGGGGGAGGACATCTAGAGATCTGGTAGAGCCCTAGCAGAGGAGAGAGAGGCGACTGAACTCACCCAAGCAGTTCATCGCACCAGCTCAAGAACACCTCTCGCGAGGCTGTTCTTTCCTTGTACTGTTCATCATCAGCCCCTGAGGCAATCCACCACACCACACACTGGAGTAGGGTATTACACCACAACGGTGGCCCGAACCAGTATAAACCTCGTGTCCCTTGTGTTGTTCATTGTTTCCAGCTTAGATCACGCGAGGAGATTGGACGTAGATCGGTAGGGGAGAGATCTCCGTGCGCACCCCAGTGTTCGAACCTCAAGGGTCTGCCGGAACCCGAAATCCGACACAGTCAAAGACGATCAAAGGATAGCAAGTTCTACTGACTAGGATAACCTGAGTGCATGCCCACTCGACTAACAACTCTACTCGAATATCCCAATTCCATTCGACCAGTACGTCATCACTCAACCATACAAGAAACCATTGGGAGTATAGAAGATCTAATGTCCCTCAGGATGGCAACGGTCAGGCGTTCACTCCGTAGTATTAATGATCAGCTATAAGACTTTATTGCTGGCGTTACCAGTAACGCCTCATCTTTATGTACATTGAACTCTTTGTAACGTGGGCTGGCTGGGGTCCTGGCGTACTCTATATAAGCCACCCCCTCCACTGAGACAAGGGTTCGCACCCTTTGTAACTTCATGCATAATCCAATCGACTGAGCCTCCGGGCACCGAGATGTAGGGCTGCTACTTCCTCCACGAAGGGCGTGAACTCGTACATCTTGCGTGCACAATCTCACCGTAGCTAGGATCTTGCCTCTACTTTCTTACCCCCCTATTCTACTGTCAGACTTAGAACCATGACAGTTGGCACCCACCTTGGGGCAGGTGTCTTAGCGACTTTTCGGTGAGGTTGCGATTTCTCCGAGTCCTTTCATCATGGTTTCCGGCGGAGGTTTGGTTGAGGGCCGTGAGATCCATCTTGGCACACTTGTTTTCATCGCCGACGACTCCGCTTGGCTTCAGGAAGCTCCCCTCGACTTTGAGGCACTCCCCGTCCGCAGGGCGACGCACTTTCGTGCGTGCGTTCGAGGCGTCCTTTTGCGGCAGCCGTCGACCCAGTATCGGTCGGCTCCCGCAGTGTCTTCACTCCCCGCTGTTCGCCGTCACTAGCGGTCCGGTTGGTCACGGCTTTAGTCGGCCACCCCTCAAGTCGCGGCAATCGAGCCCGATGAATCTCTCTATGGCCTATTCGACCTGTCGACTGGCTCCATGAGACCCTGTCCGAGTGCGACAGCAGCGACCCCATGGCGGAGGTCCTGATGGTCGACACGCCATGCAGCCCGCCTGGCATGAGTCGCAACGGCGGCGACGACAGCAGCGGTTGTCCATCGCGCGTTCACGAGGAGTACCACCCCGAAACAGTCTCTTCTCTATAGAGAGAAGAACTTCACCGCCGTAATATGGAGGCGCTCCTCACACCTGTTATTGGAGAGACCTCTGAAGCTCGGGCTGTGGAGGCGGCCCGTTTGGCCACTCTGGCTGAGCGCACTCGACTGGAGAACCTTCAGCGTGCACTCGACGATCGCGCTCGGCGGCAGATCCCCGAATCCAGTTGACGGAAGCGGAAGTTGTTCCCGCCCGAACCGCAGGTATACCGCACTCCGATTCAAAACCTTATGGCCGCGGCCTGCATAGTAGAATCCATTCAGTCGTCCCAGTCGGAAGCTGGTAGAGATTTGATGCAGATCAGAGCGCTGCTCCGAGCAGTAGGAGAGCAGAACACTGCAGTGTCTTAGTCACGTAACTGAATTCATAGCAGATTTGTAGTAGCTGACACTGTTGAGTCGGCTCACAACCCAAGATTGCCTCTGTGGCGTGAAGGACGAGGGCATCGCCAAGGGCAGTACTTGGGTCAGAACCACGAGCAGCATGATCATCGGCTCGGTCGTGATGACCGCCGTCGAGTGCCTACGCCCCCTCCGAGGGGTGAATCATATGTGCCCCGGCATTATGATGATAGGCGCCCGTACAGCAAAGAGAGAAGGAGACCAGTCGACCCAAGAGAGCCCGGGTTTGATGCAAGGTCAATTTTGGTGCAAGGTTTGGTAGACAGGAATCAAGCACATAGAGAAGGGCAAGACAGAGATTGCCCGACTGGAAGCAGAGTGCATGTTTCTGGCCCCGAGTGTTTTAGCAGAGCCATCAGGGCTGCACAGATCCCTCCGAACTTCTGGTTGGCGACTAGGGTCAGTAAGTTCACTGGTGACTCGAAGCCTGACACCTGGCTTGAGGACTACCGAGTGGCTATGCAGATCGGTGGAGGAAACGATGAAGTTGCCATGAAGCACCTTCCCCTGATGCTTGAAGGGTCAGCTAGAGCTTGGTTGTATCAGTTGGCTCTGGGCAGTATATTTAGCTAGGAAGAGTTGGCCCAAGTGTTCGTTAGAACGTTTCAGGGCACGTGCAAACGGCCAGTAGGATTGACAGAATTGCAACATCGCGTGCAAAAACCGAATGAAACTTTGGGGGATTACATCCAGAGGTGGACCACTTTACATCACACTGTGGAGAATGTGTCTCATCATCAAGCAGTTTGCGCCTTCAAGGAGGGCGTTCGGTATCGGGAGCTCAACTTGAAATTCGGTCGGACAGGAGACATGTCTCTGACTCGAATGATGGAGATAGCCACTCGGTACGCAAACAACGAAGAAGAAGACCGACTCCATAGTGGCAAGAGCAAACCAGTCGGCTAGGACACTAGAGGAGGTAATTCCAATCGAAAGAAGAAGCGCAAAGCAGAACCTGTAGGTCCTAGAGAGGTTGCAGTCGCAAACCAAGGAAAATCTAAAGGAAAACCTAAAGGGCCCTGGACCCCCAAGAAGGTGAAAGATTCATCCGGGAACAACATGTTGGATTTGCCATCTCACATTCACATCAAGAAGGATGAAGAGGGTAATATTATCTATCCCAAACATACCACTCGACAGTGCTGAGTCCTTGTATAGCAGTTCCGAGAAAAGCAACCCAGTGAGAAAGAGAAGGAATCTGATAAGGATGAGGACAAAGAAGAGGATGATGAAGGATTTCCCAATGTCAATTCCACTTTGGTGATTTCTGCCGACATCGAAAGCAAAAGTCGACTGAAAGTCATCAACAAGGAAGTATACATGGTTGCTCCGGCAACGATGACGTATCTGAAATGGTCAAAGACTCCTATCACATTCGACCAGTCACACCACCCGTCGCACGTTGCCACCCCTGGGAGGCAAGCGTTGGTGGTCGACCTGGTCATTGGAGGTACCCGATTGACCAAAGTCTTAATGGATGGTGGCAGTGGATTGAACATTTTGTATGCTGAGACCCTCCGAGGGATGGGCATTCCGATGTCCAAACTCAGCGAGCAACATGCGGTTCCACGGAGTTATACCTAGAAAGAAAGCCGATTCACTCGGCGAGATCACTCTTGATGTGGTTTTCGGTGATTCAAAGAATTACCGTAAGGAAAAGTTGACATTTGAAGTCGTGGATTTTCACAGTGCCTATCATGCTATCCTGGGCAGAACTGCGTATGCTCGTTTCATGACTCGACCATGTTATGTGTATCTCAAACTCAAAATGCCTGGCCCTAGGGTCGTGATTACAGTCACTGGTAATCGGCAGCCAGCAGAAGAGTGTTTCCAGAAGGGCCCAAAGATTGCCGATGAATAGATGGCAGCAATAGAAATGGAAGAATACAAGAAGACGACAGACCCAAGTGATTTGTTGAGAGCTAAGAAGCCTGCTTCAGAGTCTGCATTTAAGTCGTTTGGTGAAACAAAGTCGTTTCATATTCATCCGACTGACCGCAATGCTGCTCCGACTCATATATCAACAACACTCGATAGCAAATAGGAAGAAGCGCTCATCCAGTTCCTCCGTGAGAACTGGGACATCTTCGCATGGAAACCTTCTGACGTGCCAGGTGTACCCAGAGAACTAGCTGAGCACTGTTTGCGTGTCGACCCAACAACAAGAGCTATCAAAGAGCACCTCCGACGGTCTGCCATGCAGAAAAGAAAGGCAATTGGCGAGGAAGTGGCTCGGCTCCTGGCAGCTGAGTTAATCCGAGAAATTTACCACTCCGAGTGGCTTGCCAATGTCGTCATGGTTCTCAAGAAAGATGATTCACTCTGTATTTGTATTTACTTCAAGCATATCAATCGGGACTGCCCAAAAGATCACTTCCCTTTCCCCCGCATCGATCAAATAGTCGACTCGACTGCAGGACGTGAGCGATTGTCCTTTCTGGACGCGTACTCCAGGTATCATTAGATCCGACTGTATGGACCCGATGAAATAAAAACAGCTTTTATCACCCCATTCGGGTGCTTTTCCTTTGTTACCATGCCCTTTGGTCTCAAGAATGCTGGTGCCACATTCATGCACGTGATACAAAAGTGCTTGCTCACTCAAATCAGTCAGAATGTGGAAGCATGCATGGATGACATCGTGGTTAGGTCGCGTAAAGGTTCCGACCTGCTGACTGACCTTGCTGAAACCTTTGCCAATCTGAGAAGATATGATATCAAGCTTAACCCGTCAAAATGTACATTCGGAGTTCCAGGTGGAAAGTTACTCGGTTTCCTCGTTTCCGAACATGGGATCGATGCTACCCTAGAGAAAGTTGGCGCAATACTCCGAATGAAAAGCCCTGTGCGCATACACGATGTTCAGAATCTTACTGGTTGTTTGGCCGCCTTGAGTCGATTCATCTCTCATCTCGGTGAAAAGGCATTGCCTCTTTACCGATCGATGCAGCATTCGCAGAGCTCAAAACGTTGCTTTCCACCCAGCCGGTGCTCGCTGCTCCAATCAACAAAGAGCCTTTACTGCTTTATATTGTAGCCACTGGAAAAGTTGTCAGTACAGTACTCACAGTCGAGCGGGAAGATGAAGGTAAAGCCTATAAGGTTCAATGCCTAGTGTACTATATCTCTGAAGTCTCAACTCCGTCCAAGTAGAGATATCCGCATTATCAGAAGCTTGTCTATGGAATTTACTTGACTTCGAAGAAGGTTGCACACCATTTCTCATATCATTCTATCATAGTCGTCAGTGATGCTCCATTGTCAGAAATTTTGAACAACACAGACGCAACTGGTCGAGTGGCAAAATGGGCGATTGAACTCCTTCCGTTGGATATCAAGTTTGAGGCAAAGAAAGCAATCAAGTCCCAGGCAATAGCAAATTTCCTAGTCAAGTGGATTGAATAACAGCAACCGACTCAAGTCCACTCGGAACATTGGACTATGTTTTTTGATGGATCCAAGATGCTGAATGGTTCTGGCGCTTGAGTAGTCCTCGTTTCTCCGCGAGGTGACAAACTCAGTTATGTCCTTCAGATGCACTTTGATTCCTCCAACAATGAAGCTTAATAAGAAGCACCCCTATATGGGTTGTGAATGGCCATTTCACTCGGTGTCCGTCGCCTAATGGTCTATGGTGACTCAGATTTGGTAGTCAATCAAGTGATGAAGGAGTGGGATGTCAGAAGCCCAGCTATGACTGGTTATTGCAATGCAGTAAGAAAGATGGAAAAGAAGTTTGAAGGGCTAGAGCTCCACCACATTCCCCGACTGAAGAACCAGGCAGCGGATGACCTGGCAAAAATAGGTTCCAAGCGGGAGCCCATTCCCAGCAATGTGTTTGCATCTTCACACGCCATTAGTTCAAGAGGATCCCTTCACAAAAGAACCCCCGCAACCTAAGAGTTCTACTGATCCAACTGAAGTTGAAATCCCAGCCGTGGTCGACCTAGTCATGGAAGTTTTGGTCATCCTTCCTGACTGGACAGTGTCGTATATCGCATATATTCTCAGGAAAGAACTGCCAGAAGACGAAGATGAAGCACGACAGATTGTCCGTCGATCTAAATTCTTCATCGTGATGAGTGGTCAACTTTACAGGGAAAGTGTGACTAGAGTTGCCCAGCGATGCATTACCCCAGAGGAGGGTCGAATGATTCTTAATGATATCCACTTGGGGACCTGTGGTCACCATGTGTCCTCTCGGAAAATCGTGGGCAAAGCATACCGAGCAAGTTTTTATTGGCCGCAAACAAATGAAATGGCAAAGGAAATAGTCCACAAGTGTGAAGGGTGTCAATTCTACTCCAACATGTCTCACAAGACCACTTCAGCCTTGAAGACCATTCCACTTGTCTGGCCATTTGCTGTTTGGGGGTTGGATATGGTTGGGCCCTTGAGGACTGGCAGAAGTGGTTTCACCCACTTGCTTGTTGCAGTCGACAAGTTCACTAAATGGATTGAAGCCAAACCCATCAAGAATCTCGATTCGAGAACCGTCGTCAGCTTCATCAAAGAGTTAACATTCATACATGGAGTCCCACATAGCATCATCACGGACAATGGTTCGAACTTTGATTCAGATGAATTCAGAGCTTTCTGTGCCTCCCAGGGCACCCGGGTCAACTACACTTCAGTTGCTCACCCTCAGTCGAATGGACAAGAAGAAAGAGCAAATGGTCTGATCTTACATGCGGCTGGTGCCTGGGTAGATGAGTTACCATCAGTGTTGTGGGGTCTGAGAACGACACCAAATCGATCGACTGGCCGGACTCCCTTCTTCCTGGTTTATGGAGCCGAGGCCGTGCTGCCGACTGATTTACTACATAATACCCTGCGAGTGGAGCTCTTCTCAGAGGCAGAAGCAGAACAAGCCCGTCAAGACGCTGTTGATCTTCTAGAAGAAGAGAGAGAGAGATGGCCCTGATACATCTCCAACGTATCTATAATTTTTGATTGTTCCATGCGATTATATTATCTGTTTTGGATGTTTATGGGCTTTATTATGCACTTTTATATTATTTTTGGGACTAACCTATTAACCCAGAGCCCAGTGCCACTTTCTGTTTTTTCCCTTGTTTCAGTGTTTCACAGAAAAGGAATATCAAACGGAGTCCAAACGGAATGAAACCTTCGGGAGCGTGATTTTTGGAACAAACGTGATCCAGGAGACTTGTAGTTGAAGTCAAGGAAGCATCGAGATGGCCACGAGGCAGGGAGGCACGCCTGCCCCCCTGGGCGCGCCCTTACCCTCGTGGGCCCCTCGTGGCTCCCCTGACCGACTTCTTTCGCCTATATATATCCATATACCCTAAAAACATCAAAGAGCAGAATAGATCGGGAGTTCCGCCGCCAGAAACCTCCATAGCCACCGAAAACCAATCTAGACTCATTTCGACACCCTGCCGGAGGGGGGAGTCCCTCTCCGGTGGCCATCTTCATCATCCCGGTGCTCTCCATGACGAGGAGGGAGTAGTTGTCCCTCAAGGCTGAGGGTATGTACCAGTAGCTATGTGTTTGATATCTCTCTCTCTCTCGTGTTCTTGAGGTGATACGATCTTGATGTATCGTGAGCTTTGCTATTATAGTTGGATCTTATGATGTTTCTCCCCCTCTACTCTCTTGTGATGAATTGAGTTTTCCCTTTGAAGTACTTATTGGATTGAGTCTTTAAGGATTTGAGAAGACTTGATGTATGTATTGCACGTGCTTATCTGTGGTGACAATGGGATATCATGTGATCCACTTGATGTATGTTTTGGTGATCAACTTTTGAGTTCCATGACCAGGTGAACTTATGCATAGGGGTTGGCACACGTTTTCGTCTTGACTCTCTGGTAGAAACCTTGGGGCACTCTTTGAAGTTCTTTGTGTTGGTTGAATAGATGAATCTGAGATTGTGTGATGCATATCGTATAATCATACCCACGGATACTTGAGGTGACATTGGAGTATCTAGGTGACATTAGGGTTTTGGTTGATTTGTGTCTTAAGGTGTTATTCTAGTACGAACTCTATGATAGATCGAACGGAAAGAATAGCTTGATGTTATTTTACTACAGACTCTTGAATAGATCGATCAGAAAGGATAACTTTGAGGTGGTTTCATACCCTACCATAATCTCTTCGTTTGTTCTCCTCTATTAGTGACTTTGGAGTGACTCTTTGTTGCATGTTGAGGGATAGTTATATGATCCAATTATGTTATTATTGTTGAGAGAACTTGCACTAGTGAAAGTATGAACCATAGGCCTTGTTTCAACGCATTGCAATACCGTTTGTGCTCACTTTTATCATTAGTTACCTTGCTATTTTATATTTTCAGATTACAAAAACCATTATCTACTATCCATATTGCACTTGTATCACCATCTCTTCACCGAACTAGTGCACCTATACAATTTACCATTGTATTGGGTGTGTTGGGGACACAAGAGACTCTTTGTTATTTGGTTGCACGGTTGTTTAAGAGAGACCATCTTCATCCTACGCCTCCCACGGATTGATAAACCTTAGGTCATCCACTTGAAGGAAATTTTCTACTGTCCTACAAACCTCTGCACTTGGAGGCCCAACAACGTCTACAAGAAGAAAGTTGTGTAGTAGACATCAGGCCCTGATCGGGTCGACCATTTATCAGCAAGACCTTTGTCGATTCCATGCTAGGAATGTAAGAGGTCGAGCATTTCAGGAGGGAGACCTGGTTCTCCGAGTGGATCAGCAACATCCACACAAGCTTGCTCCTGCCTGGGAGGGCCCCTTCATCATCACCAAAGTGCTCCATAATGGTGCATATCACCTGTACGATGTGGAACACAAGAAAGACGAGCCGCGCGCTTGGAATGCGGAGCTTCTCCGCCATTTTAACACTTAAGCATTCAGACTATCGAGATGTAATAAGAAGTACCTTTCAGTTTGTTTATCAAAGACATGGTTTTGTAGTCTCCTCAATGATTGTTATTACTTATGCATGTGTCCAAAATCCCCTAGTGGGTGACTTAGCCACGAATCTGACCCGCCTAAGTTTCAAAAACAAAATCCCACCGAGTGAGGGGCAATCCTCTCACTCGGGGTCTTAGCTGCGAATCCGATTCGCCTAAGTTTAAAAAATCCTACTAAGTGAAGAGCAATCTTCCCACTCAGGGGCTTAGCTGCAGTCCTGTACTCGCCTAAGTTTAAAAAATCCTACCGAGTGGAGAGCAGTCCTCCCACTCGGGGGCTTAGCTGCAGTCCCATACTCGCCTAAGTTTAAAGAATCCTACCGAGTGGAGAGCAATCCTCCCACTCGGGGGCTTAGCTGCAGTCCCGTACTCGCCTAAGTTTAAAAAATCCTACCGAGTGGAGAGTAATCCTCCCACTCGGGGGCTTAGCTGCAGTCTCGTACTCGCCTAAGTTAAAAAAATCCTACCGAGTGGAGAGCAATCCTCCCACTCGGGGGCTTAACCGCAGTCCCATACTCGCCTAAGTTTAAAAATCCTACCGAGTGGAGAGCAATCCTCCTACTCGGGGGCTTAGCTGCACTCCCGTACTCGCCTAAGTTTAAAAAATCCTACCGAGTGGAGAGCAATCCTCCCACTCGGGGGCTTAGCCGCAGTCTCGTACTCGCCTAAGTTTAAAAAATCCTACCGAGTGGGGAGCAATCCTCCCACTCGGGGGCTTGGCTGCAGTCTCGTACTCGCCTAAGTTTCAAACACGCTCTATCCTTATCCGCAAGGATGGCGAGGGGCAGGTCGACCGCGACCTTATCCTCGGAGTTACGGCACAAATAGAATGTCCGCTCCATCCTTATCCGCAAGGACGACGAGGTGCAGGTCGACCGCGACCTTATCCTTGGAGCTGCGGCACAAATACAATGTCCGCTCCATCCTTATCTGCAAGGACGACGAGGTGCAGGTTGACCGTGGCCTTGTTCTCAGAGTTGCGGCACAAGTACAATGTGCGCTCCGTCCCGATCCGCAAGGACGACGAGGTGCAGGTCATGGACGGCACTGAGTGCCCTAGTTCATGATCCACTCGACTAAGCTGCACCACAGAGTCAGTAGCAATTCAGACTAAAGAATCAAATTCCACTCAGAGCCAAGAGATTCAAAAACAACAAAGTTCAGATAAATCCTACGAGGTTCCAGACTGCAAATTAAAGTACTCGGGCATCCGACCCGAAGGTGTTTTAACGGTTACAAAACCACTCGGCATACCAAGGCAAATTTAATAAGATCATAAAAGTTTGTTCACTCCGCAGGAGGGGGACTGGCAGGCTCGACGAACTCATCCAGGTCGATTCCATCTGCAATTCGAGTAGCGGTAGCAATGAAGGTCTCCATGAAAGACTGGAAGTCGAGTCTCTTGGTCTTGGCAACCTTGATTGCTGCTAGCTTTTCTTCCTTAGCCTCCTTGCAATGGACTCGAACAAGTGAAAGAGCTACGTCAGCACCACATCGAGCAGACGACATCTTCCATTCCTGCACTCGACCAGGAATCTCATTAAGTCGAGTCATCAAGGACTCGAGGTCATTTTGGAGTGTCTCCTTCGGCCATAGCGTCGTGTCAATCCATGACACCGCAACCTTCAGGCGAGCGAGGTAGTATGTGACACTGGCAAGACGGGATTCCAGTCGGAGCACGTTCATAGCAGCTTCATCATTGACAGGGGAATTTATGGGGTCCAAGCTCGTCTCGATTCACCCAGTTTCATCCTCAAAGTTTTGATAGAATTCTGCAATCACAAAGAGCTAATGAGTCGACCGATTTATGGTGACTTGACGACACCAAAACAGACGGACAAGGAAGATACCTTCAAGCATAAGGAAGAACTTCTTGGCAAGTGCTCCCAGATAGGCCTCCAGGTCACTTCTCTTACGAGAAATGCCTTCAATCTTGTCGTTCAAAGCTACCTTGTCTTTCTTCAGACGGGTCACTTCTCGATTGGCCTCGGCAAGAGACGTCTTCAACTTTGCATTGTCTTCCTCGAGCGCCCCAACTGAAGCTAGCTTCTTATCCGTGAGTGTTGTTTTTTCCTGAGCCTCCTTTTGCGCCGCGGCAAGATCAAGATCCTTCTGTGCCAGAGCCTGTCTCATTTTCTCTCTCTCTCTCTCTCTATATACATATATATATATATATATATATATATATATATATATATATATATATATACAACAAACAAGCACTCGGTTCAGAGAGATGAATGAAGAGGCGACTAGAGGAACAATCCAATTACACAGTCGACAAGTTGTTACCTTCCATACCAGCTGCTTCATCTTTGGCCTTCTGCAAGTTTTGCTTGGCCAAGTCCATGTCAAGGTTGAGCAGCCTCCGCTTCTCTTAAAATTTAGAAAACTTGGAGATGAGCTCACAAGATTTCTGAAGTTAGTAAAAGTTGCATCAGCGGACAGAATTGAAGATTATTCGCTTCCGAGTGAAAAGAACTCTAAGACTACTGCAGAATCAAACATTCAACAGTAGTCTCGGGGACTACACCCAGTAGGTGCATTTAGTGTGCCCCCACTGGTCCATATTCCACTCGACATGGTCCGCCCAGACTGAGTGGAAAGAGAAAAAAGAAAAAAGAAAATGGCAATAGTTATTCTCAGACCCCAACCGACTGCCTGCAGTCGACCGTGGTCTCGGGGACTACAACTAGTGGGTGCAGTCAGCATGCCCCCACTGGTTCAGGTTCCACTCGACATGGTCCGCCCAGACCGAGTGGAACAACTGAACAACAAGATATTTTCATAAAGTCCCCCGACGAATCACACATTCGACGGCGGCCTCGGGGACTACACCTAGTGGGTGCACTCTATGTGCCCCCACTAGTCCAAAACTACAATGGACATAACCTAGTCGACTCGACTGGAAGAACTACTCAGCATAAATTGAAACACCCAGTGGGTGTACAGATGCGGAGAACAGACCGACAACTAGATGCATAATGAAAATTTTTCGGGTAGCATATCCTAATAGAACAAGCGTTAAGATAGCAGTTCATTCGAAAACCAACTTACCTGGACATTGGCTCGGAGGGCTGCACTGGAATCATAGGCAGCTTGACTGTTCTCGTGCACTGTCTTCACCCGCTCCATCATCAGGCCCGCTTGGCGTATGGCTTCTGTAGCAGCGCTTGCCTGGTCCTCCGATGAAGAATGGAGACGGTGGTTCAGTCACGGCTGCCTGAGAATCTGAGGCACGGTGTTGGACAGATGAAGCAGGGACTGGCACAGTCGATGATGAAGGGTGTTCACTCGACACTGGAACAACAAAGGTAACAGAAGCCCGGTTCACGTCTCCAGGCTGTTGAATCACTGGCTCCGTCACCAGCACCAATTGGGACGTCTGGCCAACGGATGCCTTCTTGCTCGAAGCCCTACCCCTCCTTCCCATGGCCCTCTGTGTCACGTCTTCGTCATCATCTGGAAGTTCAATGAAATTGGGTGGAGCTGCACAGCAATCGATTACAGAAGTTCAGTCGACCATCAAAACGGTTGATAAAGTAAAGACAAAATAACAAAAGTTATACCCGCGTGGGAGGTGACTACGTCTTCCATCTCCTCGTCAGCATCATCTTGGTATATAGAAGTCCCGGAAGCAGCACTGCAAATTTCAGAATTCAGTCGGTTAAAGCAGGAAAGCGAATCGACCAAAGTTTAGGTCATGATAAAACTAAGAGATTTAGCTCAGTGATTACCCAGAAGCAATAGGGATGTCCACTTTGATCTTGGGCAAGGACTTCTGGGGTTTTGGCGGCACGACTTTGAGTTGCTTCAGGGATTTCTCAGTCGACGCAGGAGAAGATGTCCTTGTGCGCTTGGAAGTCTGTTCAGTCGGCAGAGTCGCTTTGCCACGGACACTGGCCAGGTCCTGCCTCTGTTTGGAGCATCTTTCCATGCGAGGAGGGGAGTCGCCTCCTCACCGCTGCTCAAGTCCTCGCTCTCCTCATCTCCCCTTCCGTCAGAATGCCACTCGCCACTATCGCCTCCACTCGCCTCCCACTCATCCTCCCGCTCTCCATTGGGCATCGAGTACATCTCGGTGTAGATTTGCAAGACACGGGAGCGAGTGGATATCAATTAGTTTCAAGAGCAAACACATATCAGAGCAAGATACACTCAGAAGGAAAGAATAAGACCTTGTCAGGTTCGGTGGTGTTGTCGAGTGGAGGAACCCTCCTAGACCCCCTGGGTTGTCCTTGTTGCCAGTGATACCTTGCAGCCACTGCGCCACCATCCCCTCATCGACATCCTCCAGGTGGATCCATGTGTTGTCTTCAACACCCGAGTACATCCACATTGGATGGTCACTGGCTTGGAGTGGCTGGATGCATTGACTGAGAAATACTTCTAACAGGTCCATGCCAGTCACACCGTCACGGACAAGCTGGACTACTCGCTCAACCAACATATTCACCTCCGCTTTCTCAGCTGGAGTCACTCTCAAGGGAGAAGGCTTCTCGACTCACTCTATGGAAAATGGGGGAAGGCCAGTCGACTGACCCGGGGTCGGTTGGTCCTTACAATAAAACCAAGTCGACTGCCACCCACTGACCGACTCGGGAAGGATCATAGCAGAAAAAGTGCTTATATTTCTCATCTGGATCCCCGGACCACCACACATCTAGATTACATGTGTCCTCTCATCACTCGGATTGGCCTTTTTAATCGACTGAGAACGGAAGGTGAAAATGTGTTTGAAAAGGCCCCAGTGCGGTCGACAGCCCAGAAAGTTTTCGCACATGGACACATATGCGGCAAGATATGTAACGGTGTTGGAGAAAAGTGATGGAGTTGGGCCCCAAAGAAGTTCAGAAAACCCCGAAAGAAAGGATGGGGAGGTAAAGAGAAACCGCAATCGACATGGTCGCAAGAAGGACACACTCACCCTCTTGCGGTCGCGGCTCGGTCTTGTCCTCCGGAAGCCACCAAGATTTGTGGGGAATCAATCCCCTATCCACAAGGTCCTCCATATCCTCTTTCTGGACCGTCAACCGGATCCAGTCGCCCTGTATCCAGCCGGGCGGGAGGCCGGTCCTCGACGACGAACCTGCCCGGCTCGTCTTCTTCCCCTTTGCCTTCGTTGTCGCCTTCTTCGCACGCTCCAGGGCCGCCATCATGTCCTTCCACATTGCGGCGGGTCGAGCTCAGACTGGGCAGTGGCACCGAGGGTAGAGGCAAATGCGGTGGAGAAGCGGAGGAAGAAGGGGGAAATGAGGCGCATAGTGCAAAGGCCATGGCGCAAACGCCTTATATGGGTTGGCTCTCTGAGTGACTGACTTGTGGACCCAAGCGATCCCGTCAAATCCCGCAATAGGCGGGCGTGGTACGTGGCGAAAAAGGTGGTGCGGGGATCGAGGCGCCCCTGCCTAATCTGCTCCGATTACCACGGTCCTCTCCGCCTCGCGCGCTTCCCCAAATTTTGAATCATGTGAGATCCGGAAACGACAGAGCAGTCAAGCATACATGAGATTTTATGCAACATCAGCAGTCGAAGCTTATCAGCAAAGTTCACTCGACAACCTCTGAATGGTTTGAGGCAACTGAAAATGAAGTCAAAGTTGTTGCATGGTTCTCCAATCCAACTAAAATGCTTCCGCAACACGAAAATTGATTCGGAACCATCTTCAGCTTCATTTCCACTCGGACCCAGAACCATTCGGGGACTAATGATGATGATATGTACCTAGGGTAGGGCAATATACCTGATCTAAACACCCCTCCCAAGGACACTGCCCTACAATCAAAGACGATCAAAGGACAGCAAGTTCTACTGACTGGGATAACCTGAGTGCATGCCCACTCGACTAACATTTCCACTCGGATATCCCAATTCCATTCGACCAGTATGTCATCACTCGACCATACAAGAAACCACTCGGAGTATAGAATATCTAATGTCACTCAGATGGCAATGGTCAGGCATTCACTCCTAGTATTAATGATCAATTATAAGACTTTATTGCTGGCGTTACTAGTAACACCTCATCTTTATGTACATTGAACTCTTTGTAACATGGGCTATCTGGGGTCCTGGCGTACTCTATATAAGCCACCCCCTCCACTGAGACAAGGGTTCGCACCCCCTGTAACTTCACGCATAATCCAATCGACCGAGCCTCCGGGCACCGAGACGAAGGGTTGTTACTTCCTCCGTGAAGGGCCTGAACTCGTACATCTTGCGTGCACAATCTCGTCGTAGCTAGGATCTTGCCTCTACATTCTTACCCCCTATTCTATTGTCAGACTCAGAACCACAACATGTGCCTTGCCATGAGTTTGGCAAGGGGGTACAATAGTGATCCAGGAGTGGACCACTAGACAACGGTCAAAATTATCCTTAGGTTCCTGAAAAGGACTAAGGAAATGTTTCTCGATTATGTAGGTGATAAAGAGTTCGTCGTAAAGGGTTACATCGATGCAGGCTTTAACACCAAACCAGATGACTCTGAGTCTCAATCTGGATATGTATTGACCATGGGAACAATTAGCTATAGTAGCTCCATGTAGAGCATGTGGACATAGAAATTTGCAAAATACATACAGATCTGAATGTGGCAGACCAGTTGACTAAACCTCTCTCACAACCAAAACATGATCACACCTTAGCACTCTTTGAGTGTTAATCACATGGTGATGTGAACTAGATTATTGACTCTAGTGAACTCTTTGGGTGTTAGGTACATGGCGATGTGAACTATGGGTATTAATCACATGGCGATGTGAACTAGATTATTGACTCTAGCGCAAGTGGGAGACTGATGGAAATATGCCCTAGAGGCAATAATAAAATGGTTATTATTATATTTACTTAATCATGATAAAGGTTTATTATTCATGCTAGAATTGTATTGACCGGAAACTTAAATACATGTGTGTGGATACATAAGCAAATACCATGTCCCTAGTGAACCTCTACTAGACTAGCTCGTTGATCAAAGATGGTTAAGGTTTCCTAACATAGACATGAGTTGTCATTTGATAACAGGATCACATCATTAGGAAAATGATGTGATGGGCAAGACCCATCCGTTAGCTTTCGTCATGTCAAATACATATTCCTTCGACTATGAGATTATGCAAATCCCGGATACCGGAGGAATACCTTGTGTGCTATCAAACATCACAACGTAACTGGGTGATCATAAAGATGCTCTACAGGTATCTCCGAAGGTGTTTGTTGAGTTGACATAGATCGATATTAGGATTTGTCACTCTAAGTATCGGAGAGGTATCTCTGGGCCCTCTTGCTACCTCTTGAGCACTTGCGTTGGTTTTCCCTTGAAGAGGAAAGGGTGGTGCAGCAAAGTAGCGTAAGTATTTCCCTCAGTTTTTGAGAACCAAGGTATCAATCCAGTAGGAGGCTACGCGTGAGTCCCTCACACCGACACAAAACAAATAAATCCTCGCAACCAGCGCGATAAGGGGTTGTCAATCCCTACACAGTCACTTACGAGAGTGAGATCTGATAGATACGATAAGATAATATTTTTGGTATTTTTATGATAAAGATGCAAAGTAAAATAAAAGGCAATGAAAATAAATAAGTGTTGGAAGATTAATATGATAGAAGATAGACCCGGGGGCCATAGGTTTCACTAGTGGCTTCTCTCAAGAGCATAGGTATTACGGTGGGTGAACAAATTACTATTGAGCAATTGACAGAATTGAGCGTAGTTATGAGAATATCTAGGCATGATCATGTATATAGGCATCACGTCCAAGACAAGTAGACTGACTCCTACCTGCATCTACTACTATTACTCCACACATCGACCGCTATCCAGCATGCATCTAGAGTATTAAGTTCAAGAGAACAGAGTAACGCTTTAAGCAAGATGACATGATGTAGAGGGATAAACTCATTCAATATGATGAAAACCCCATCTTGTTATCCTCAATGGCAACAATACAATACATGCCTTGCTGCCCCTACTGTCACTGGGAAAGGACACCGCAAGATTGAACCCAAAGCTAAGCACTTCTCCCATTGCAAGAAAGATCAATCTAGTAGGCCAAACCAAACTGATAATTCGAAGAGAATTGCAAAGATAACCAATCATACATAAAAGAATTCAGAGAAGATTCAAATATTGTTCATAGATAAACTTGATCATAAACACACAATTCATCGGTCTCAACAAACACACCGCAAAAGAAGATTACATTGAATAGATCTCCACAAGAGAGGGGGAGAACTTTGTATTGAGATCCAAAAAGAGAGAAGAAGCCATCTAGCTAATAACTATGGACCCGTAGGTCTCAGGTAAACTACTCACACTTCATCGGAGAGGCTATGGTGTTGATGTAGAAGCCCTCCGTGATCGATGCCCCCTCCGGCGGAGCTCCGGAACAGGCCCCAAAATGGGATCTCGTGGATACAGAAAGTTACGGCGGTGGAATTAGGGTTTTGGCTCCGTGTATGATCGTTTGGGGGTACGTAGGTATATATAGGAGGAAGAAGTACGTCAGTGGAGCAACAGGGGGGCCACGAGGGTGGAGGGCACGCTTGGGGGGGTAGGCACGCCCCCTACCTTGTGGCCTCCCTGTTGGTTGCTTGACGTAGGGATCCAAGTCTCATGGGTCTTGTTCGTTCCAAAAATCAGGTTCGCGAAGGTTTCATTCCATTTGGACTTCGTTTGATATTCCTTTTCTCCGAAACCCTAAAATAGGCAAAAAAAACATCAATTCTGGGTTGGGCCTCCGGTTAGTAGGTTAGTCCCAAAAATAATATAAAAGTGTATAATAAAGCCCAATAATGTCCAAAATAGTAGATAATATAGCATGGAGCAATCAAAAATTAAAGATACGTTGGAGACGTATCAAGCATCCCCAAGCTTAATTCCTGCTCGTCCTCGAGTAGGTAAATGATAAAAACAGAATTTTTGATGTGGAATGCTACTTGGCATATTTTCAATGTAATTCTTCTTAATTGTGGTATGAATATTTAGATCCGAAAGCTTCAAGACAAAAGTTCAATATTGACATAGAAATAATAATACTTCAAGCATACTAACTAAGCAATTATGTCTCTTCAAAATGACATGGCCAAAGAAAGTTATCCCTACAAAATCATATAGTCTGGCTATGCTCTATCTTCACCACACAAAGTATTTAAATCATGCACAACCCCGATGACAAGCCAAGAAATTGTTTCATACTTTTGACATTCTCAAAACTTTTTCAATTCTCATGTAATACATGAGCGTGAGCCATGGATATAGCAATTTAGGTGGAATAGAATGGTGGTTGTGGAGGAGAAAAAAAGGAGAAGATAGTCTCACATCAACTAGGCGTATCAACGGGCTATGGAGATGCCCATCAATAGATACCAATGTGAGTGAGTAGGGATTGCCATGCAACGGATGCACTAGAGCTATAAGTATATGAAAGCTCAAAAAAGAAACTAGGTGGGTGTGCATCCAACATGCTTGCTCATGAAGACCTAGGGCATTTTGAGGAAGCCCATCAATGGAATATGCAAGCCAAGTTCTATAATTAAAAATTCCCACTAGTATATGAAAGTGATAACATAGGAGACCCTCTATCATGAAGATCATGGTGCTACTTTGAAGCACAAGTGTGGTAAAAGGATAGTAGCATTGTCCCTTCTCTCTTTTTCTCTCATTTTTTTATTTGGGCCCTTTCTCTCTCTTTTTTATGGCCTCCTTTTTTTCGTCTAGAGTCTCATCCCGACTTGTGGGGGAATCATAGTCTCCACCATCCTTTCCTCACTTGGGACAATGCTACCATCACACTTTTATTTTCTTACAACTCAAGAATTACAACTCGATACTTAGAACAAGATATGACTCTATATGAATGCCTCCGGTGGTGTACCGAGATATGCAATGACTCATGAGTGACATGTATGAAAGAATTATGAACGGTGGCTTTGCCACAAATACAATGTCAACTACATGATCATGCAAAGCAATATGACAATGATGGAGCGTGTCATGATAAACGGAATGGTGGAAAGTTGCATGGCAATATATCTCGGAATGGCTATGGAAATGCCATAATAGGTAGGTATGGTGGCTGTTTTGAGGAAGGTATATGGTGGGTGTATGATACCGGCGAAAGGTGCGCGGTATTAGAGAGGCTAGCAATGGTGGAAGGGTGACAGTGCGTATGATCCATGGACTCAACATTAGTCATAAAGAACTCACATACTTATTGAAAAAATCTACAAGTTATCAAAGCAAAGTATTACGTGCATGCTCCTAGGGGGATAGATTGGTAGGAAAAGACCATCGCTCGTCACCGACCGCCACTCATAAGGAAGACAATCAATAAATAAATCATGCTCCGACTTCATCACATAACGGTTCACCATACGTGCATGCTATGGGAATCACAAACTTTAACACAAGTATTTCTCAAATTCACAACTACTCAACTAGCATGACTCTAATATCACCATCTCCATATCTCAAAACAATTATCAAGTATCAAACTTCTCATAGTATTCAACACACTCATATTAATCTTGTATACCTAGCATATTAGGATTATTTAAGCAAGTTACCATGCTATTTAAGACTCTCAAAATAATCTAAGTGAAGCATGAGAGATCAATAGTTTCTATAAAACAAATCCACCATCGTGCTCTAAAAGATATAAGTGAAGTACTAGAGCAAAACTATATAACTCAAAAGATATAAGTGAAGCACATAGAGTATTCTAATAATTTCCGAATCATGTGTGTATCTCTCAAAAGGTGTGTACATCAAGGATGATTGTGGTAAACTAAAAAATAAAGACTGAAATCATACAAGACGCTCCAAGCAAAACACATATCATGTGGTGAATAAAAACTTCGCTGCAAGTAAAGTTACCGATAGAAGTAGACGAAAGAGGGGATGCCTTCCGGGGCATCCCCAAGCTTTGGCTTTTAGGTGTACTTAGATTATCTTGGGGGTGCCATGGGCATCCCAAAGCTTAGGCTCTTTCCACTCCTTGTTCCATAATCCATCAAATCTTTACCCAAAACTTGGAAACTTCACAACACAAAAGTTAAAGTAGAAAATCTCGTGAGCTCCGTTAGCGAAAGAAAACAAAAGACCACTTCAAGGTACTGTAATGAACTCATTCTTTATTTATATTGGTGTTAAACCTACTGTATTCCAACTATTCTATGGTTTATAAACTATTTTACTAGCCATAGATTCATCAAAATAAGCAAACAACACATGAAAAACAGAATCTATCAAAAACAGAACTGTCTGTAGTAATCTGTAGCTAGCGCAAGATCTGGAACCCCAAAAATTCTAAAATAAATTTCTGGACGTGAGGAATTTATCTATTAATCATCTTAAAAAAGAATTAACTAACTAGAGATTTCCAAATAAAAATGGCAGCAGTTATCGTGAGCGCTAAAGTTTCTGTTTTTTACAGCAAGATTAACAAGACTTTCCCCAAGTCTTCCCAACGGTTCTACTTGGCACAAACACTAATTAAACACAAAAAAACACAACCAAAACAGAGGCTAGATAAATTATTTATTACTAAACAGGAGCAACAAGCAAGGAATAAAAATAAAATTGGGTTGCCTCCCAACAAGCGCTATCGTTTAACGCCCCTAGCTAGGCATAAAAAGCAAGGAGGACGCGAGCGACGGGGCCCTTCCTTTCGCGGCGGTGGTGGCCATGGATCGTTCCCGTGGCTCTGTGAGCGAGGCCGTGTCGGGCCTGAAGCGGCGGCGGGAGGACGCGGGCGACGGGGCGGGCAATCTGGAGCTTGAGGCGTCCCTCTACTCTAAGCTTGAGGCCGAGCAGGCGGCTCGGCAGCAAGTGGCTCGTGAGCGCGAGGCCTGGGCGGCGGGGCCCGGGTGGCTCCAGAGGGATGAGTGCGCTAGGGCGGCGGCGTCGGCCGTGGCGGGCTCTAGATCTGACGCCCCCGGATTGGGAAGATCTGGGGTAGATCCCTGGGAGGCTGCGTCGGCTGCTGGCGGCTCTGGCTCTGAGGCCCGTCCCCCTCCTCCTCCCTCGCATGGTCCGACCCCCTTGGCTCGTGGTGGTGGCCATGTCTCTGTTCCTCCGTATGGGTTCGGCGGGCGTTTGATGGGTCGTGGGGGCGGCGGATCTGGCCCCTTCGACCGTCGGCCCCCGGCGTCTGGTCCTGGCTCGTCCTCTGGCGTCTTGGGCGACGGGATTCTCCCTCCTCCTCCTCCGCCGGCCCGTCCGTCTCCTCCGCCTCCCCAACCACCTAACCCTAATCTCACCTGCTTCGCCTGCCATCAACCTGGCCACTTCCGATCCCGCTGTTTCAACCCCCCATTTTGCCTGATCTGTAGAGAGGAGGACCACCTCACGGTGAACTGCCAAAACCGTCACAAGTCCGCTTCTTTTAAGCTCTTTGGTCAAGGTCTCCCTGGATGTTCCTTCTTCACGCTAGACAGTGAGATCCCTCAGGTGGCAGTGGCCCCTGCGCTCTCCAACGCTGCTATCATCTCGATCAAAGACCACAAAATCACCACCCAAACCCTCATGGATGAGTTTAAACTATGGGATGATGGAGGTTGGGACTGGCAGATCCGACAGCTTTCAGATTTCGAGTTCGCAGTGGTATTCCCTTCCAAGAGCAGCCTTAAGATGACATCCTCCTGCACAAGCTTTACTCTTCCTCTAAACCAGTTTGTTGTCTTGGTGAAGGCGGCTGCCAATGGTGCAAAACCCATATCACCCCTCTTGGAGATTTGGGTCCTTGTGGATGATGCCCCTCCTACCTTACGCTCTACTGAGTTCGTCATGGCCTTCGGTGTTCTTATTGGCAAGCCTATCTTGGTTGATCAGGATTCCCTCTCTGTTCTTGGCCCCGTTCGCCTCAAAATCTGGGTTGTGGACCCCTTGTGCATTCATGGCTTTGTCGATGTCTTTCCTTCTGTGGATAGCTTCAGGCTGCGGGTGCGTGTGGAGGGCGAAGTCAATTCCCACTCCCCACCCCCTCCTCCCCCTCCTTCGGCTGATAACCTTGGTGGTGAGGGTGACAATGTTGGCAACATGAGCGGGGGCTCGCTCCTCACTTCACGGCTTCGGAGTGGGCTGGAATGGGTTCGGAAAGTCGCGAGCTTTTCAAGGAGAATGCCCCGAAGAGTAAGGATGGTGGAAAGGATTTGATTGATGAGCATGTGTCTGTTTAGGCCGCCCCGACTGCCCCGCTTGCTGACACTCCTATGTCGGGGGTGTGCTCCAACTTGCCGGCTTGGCCGGGGTCTCCGTCTCTCTTTGGCATTGAGGACCTCCCCGCCTCCCCTCCTCGCACTGCGGCGGGGTCTCTTCCCAAGCGCAAGTCGTCTGTCAGCAAGTTCTCCGCTCGCAGTCGTGCTTCTTCAGGGATCAAGCTGTATGCGGCGAGTCTGTGTCACCGTCTCGATGGTGATATGGGCAACGTGGCGGGTCAGGCCTCTCCGGTGGTGGCTCGGTCTTCTACGATTCGATCTCCCTCCTCTACGGCGCGCAAAAGCGAATGGATCCGTGACAGTGGTTTGCGGGTGGCTGACAAGGCGGCTAGGCGTGCGGCTGCTCGTGACCTCCCTGCTTCAGGTACCCCTCTTGCCCGTTCCCCGTTGGTTCATATCATCTCTTCACCCACTAGGCTTGTGTTGCCTTCTTATTCGGATGAGCATTTGACTAAGGTTCTCACGGATTCTGGGATCTCTCTTGATCATAATGTTGGGACTACTTCTTCTCTGATTGCTCTAATTAGGGCCAATGAGGTGGCCCAGGCGGCTTTGGCCAAGGCTAAAGAGGCCGCCGTGGCTCCTCCTGCTCCCTCAGTTGTGGCTATGCGGGCTCTGGAGGAGGGGGATCCTGCTAGCGATGGTGTCCCTCAGATTTCTGTGAAGAAGGGTGTCTCTAAACGTGCTAAATCCTGCTTGGCACCCCGCAGGTCGAGCTTACGTATTAAGAACTTGTCCTTCAAATGAGAGCTCTTTTCTGGAATATTAGAGGTTTCGGGGCTTGGGGGCGCCCGGACCAAATTAAAGATATTGTTAGGGGTGATAATATAGACTTGATAGGTTTGGTTGAAACCTTCAAACCCTCCTTCTCTCCCCACGAACTCTCTTCTATTGCGGGGGCTGACCGCTTTGACTGGAATCTCCTTCCCTCCACTGGCAATTCGGGTGGCATTCTATTAGGGTCGAAACGTGATGTCTTCGATTTTGTCACCTTTGATCATGGCATCTTTTGGGCCAGTTCCATGGTTTTTCACCATCAGCTCAATACGCTCTGGGAAATTATGGTTGTTTATGGCCCGGCGGATCATTCTCTCTCCCCCATTTTCCTGGACGAAATCACGAACAAAATCGAAGCTTGTACCCTCCCACTTGTGATTGGAGGCAACTTTCACCTGCTACGATCCCCTGCGGATAAGAATACTAATAATTTCTCATGGGTGCTGGCGGACGCCTTCAACGAGTTCATCAGTTCCTGCGCTCTTCGTGAGATTCCTAGGGTTGGTTCTATATTTACCTGGACTAATCATCAAATATCTCCTATTCGCTCCGTTCTAGATCGAGTTCTTGTCTGTTTGTATTGGGATTCGCTTTTCCCGCTCGCTACGCTCAAATCTAAGGAGATTGTGGGCTCGGACCATGCCCCTCTTATTCTCGACGCTGGGATCCGATCTGTTCCCCCTCCCTCGGTTTCAGTTTGATGCTTCTTGGCTTCTCCTTGATGGCTTTCGTGACCTCCTCGGCTCTAAAACTCATGGCTTTCTTTCGGCGCCACATCGTTCCTTTGGTCCCCTGGATGACTGGCATAACTGTTCGGGCTTGCTGCGCAAATGCTTCTTGGATGGTCCCGCAATCATTCGGCCCAGGAACGTAGAGAGAAGGCCCTTCTCATGGCCCAGATCGAGGCTCTCAATTCTCGGGCTGATTCCTCCGGCCTATCCGATTCTGATTGGGCCCTTCGCTTCTCCCTTGAGCGCTCCCTGGTGCAGCTCCATCGCCTTAATGAGATTTATTGGCGCCAGAGGGGCTCGATTAACTGGATGCTTAAAGGTGATTCCCCCACTGCCTATTATTTTTCCATCGCCAATGGCAGGCGGCGTAGATGCATGATTGATAGCCTGTTAATTGACGGGGTTAGGACTTCTGACCAAGGCACCATCATGAACCATATTGTGGCCTTCTTTTCCTCTCTCCTCTCTGCCAAACCTGACCAGAGGTTCAGGATGTCTTCTAACTTTTGGGAACAGGGTGACAAGGTTTCCCCGAATGAAAATCTTGCCCTGCTGATCCCTTTCTCTGAAGAGGAGATCTTCTCTGCAATTAATAAAGCGAATCATAATTCTGCCTCGGGCCCGGACGGCTTTTCCATCCCCTTCTTTAAAAACTTCTGGCCTCATCTTAAAGATCTCATATGTGACGTCATTCAAGGTTACTGTCTGGGGACAGTAGACATATCTAGGCTCAACTATGCGGTTATTTCCCTTATCCCTAAAATTAAGGGAGCTGAGCTGATTTCTCAGTTTAGACCTATTGCTCTTATTAATAACTTTGCCAAATTCCCTGCCAAATGTCTGGCTTCTCGCCTCACCCCGGTGGCTCACCGAACCCTCTCCCCTACTCAGTCGGCCTTTGTCAAGGGGCGTTTCATCCTGGATGGGGTTCTTTGTCTACATGAAATTATTCATGATATTCATAAATCAGGCAGCAAGGCAGTCATACTTAAATTGGATTTTGAAAAGTCCTGTGACTCGGCGAGCCGGGGATTCCTCAAACAAGTATTGGTGGCTAAAGGCTTTGACAGTGGTGTTGTTCATCGTATTTTGCAGTTGGTCATGGGGGGCCATACTGCCACTAATGCCAATGGGAAAGTTAGCAATTTCTTTAAGAATTCTAGGGGTCTCAGGCAAGGCGACCCGGCCTCGCCCATTCTCTTTAACTTTGTGGCAGACGCTCTATCTAATATCCTATCCAGGGCCGCGGAGGCCGGCCATATCTCTCATGTCAGCTCTCACCTCATCCCCGATGGGATTACTCACCTTCAGTATGCGGACGATACAATTATCTTGGTGGAACTGAATGACCACTGCATTGCCCATCTCAAATTTTTGCTTCTTTGCTTCGAAGCTCTCTCGGGTCTTAAGATCAACTTCTCCAAAAGTGAAGTCATTGTTACTGGTGTTCTGGGCACCGAGGCCTTACGGGTTGCCCGTCTCTTGAATTATTCTCTTGGATCCTTCCCTATTAAATATTTGGGTCTGCCAGTCACTCCCGACAAACTTCTTGCTAAAGACTATGCCCCCATGGTGGCCAAAGCTGGTAATCGTGTTATGCCCTGGAGGGGTAGGTACAACACTCAGGCGGGTAAAGTGGCCCTGATCAATGCTTGCCTTTCATCTCTCCCTATGTTATTGATGGGATTTTACCTTCTGTCTATGGGAACCCATGCTGGATTTGATAAACATAGAGGTACTTTTTACTGGAACGCGGCTGACAACAAACGCATGTATCGCTTGGTCAATGGGACCTTATTTGTAAGCCAAAAAGCCTTGGGGGCTGGGCATTATCAATACTCTTATCATGAACAAATGTTTGATCATCAAATGGTGGTGGAAGATCATGACCATCTCCCAGGACAAGCCTCTTTAGTTTAACATCCTCAAAGCTAAGTACTTCCCCTCTTCTAGTCCTATGTTTGCTCGTGCCTCGGGGGCATCTCAATTCTGGAAAAACCTTGTTAAACTCAGGCCTCTTTTTCAAGGCCTCGTCAAATTCGTTGTTCGCAACGGTAGATCCACCAGATTCTAGCTCGACTGGTGGTGCGGATCATCTACTCTGGCTAACGCTTTCCCTGTTCTTTTTTCTTATTATCCGGACCCTGAGATCTCAATCTTTCAGCTCGTGTCTAATAATTGGGATCTGTGACTGCGTTGTTCTCTTTCTCCCGTAGAGTTGGATGACTGGCAATGTCTTGTTGCTCTCTTCCCCTCACTCTCGAAGGAGGAAGAGACGGTCGTTTGGCCCCACTCCCCTTCTGGTCGGTTTTCGGTTAAATCTTTATATGGTAAACTCATTGTTGGGTCCACCACTTCCAAATTCAAATGGATCTGGAGGGATCCTATTCCTCCTAAGGTCAAGGTTTTCCTCTGGCAAGCGTCTCGTGGGCGATTGCCGACGGGTGATCAGATTCGCAAGCGAAATGGCCCGGGATCTGATAGATGTGCCTTGTGTGGGATGAGAGAAGACGCGTTTCATATTTTCTTTAACTGTGTGTTGGCTAAATTATTATGGTGTTGTATCAGATCCTGGTTGCATGTCCCCTGGGCTCCGAACTCCTTCTATGACCTGCACATCTTGACCAATTCTTTGGTTGGGGCCCAGAGGAGATTGTTTTGGGTGGGCTTCATAGCTATGTGCTGGACTCTTTGGACGACAAGGAACAAATTTACTATTGAACATGTTTTCCCTACTAAGCCTGCTGATTGCTTATTTAAGACCTGTATATTCCCGCAGGAGTGGAGATTATTGACTAAGGAGGAGGACAGGGACGCCTTCGACGCCATGTTGGCCAAGATCCGAAATTCTGCCATCTCCATCTCCCCAGTTCAAGCAGGCAATTAGGCGCGGTTGTCCTTGCTTCCGAAGTCTTTTCTTCCTCCGGCCTGCGTGTCATGTACTGGCCTAGGAGCCATGTACTTAAACTATTCTCTTTTGTTGTCCTGGTTGATACCTTGCTCGTGTTATCTAGTGGTCTTATCGGTCTGTGTTAACTCTGCCTGGTGGCTTTATTTATAAAATTGGGATATGGCCTTTTCTCTAAAAATAAAAAGCAAGGATAGATCTAGGTACTGTCATCTTTGGTAGGCAATGCATAAGTGGCTCTCATAATAGATTCATAAGGTAATTTAATTTTCTTTCTAGGAAAGTGTTCCATGCCTTTCCTTAACGGAAATTGGAATCTAATATTTCTTTCCTTCATATCAATAATTGCACCAATCGTTCTAAGGAAAGGTCTACCAAGAATAATAGGACATGAAGGATTGCAATCTATGTCAAGAATGATAAAATCTACGAGCACATAATTCCTATTTGCAACAATAAGA
Source organism: Triticum dicoccoides (assembly GCF_002162155.2). NCBI lineage: Eukaryota > Viridiplantae > Streptophyta > Magnoliopsida > Poales > Poaceae > Triticum > Triticum dicoccoides. The sequence goes on from NC_041380.1 coordinate 348,788,852, forward strand.
ACATCATTAATTCTTCCCATAGGTTTCTTAATAGTGGAATCCGCAAGGTGCAAGTTTAGAGAGCAATCATCAAAATCACGAAAACCTAACAAATCACACAAAGTCTTTAGAATCGTGGAAACACTAGCGCCCAAATCACACAAAGCATAGCATTCATGATCTTTAATTTTAATTTTAATAGTAGGTTCCCACTCATCATAAAGTTTTCTAGGGATAGAAACTTCCAACTCAAGTTTTTCTTCCTAAGATTGCATCAAAGCATCAACGATATGTTTGGTAAAAGCTTTATTTTGGCTATAAGCATGAGGAGAATTTAGCACGGATTGCAACAAGGAAATACAATCTATCAAAGAGAAATTATCATAATTAGATTCCTTGAAATCCAAAATAGTAGGTTCATCAACATCTAGAGTTTTGATCTCTTCAATTCCACTTTTATCAAATTTAGCATCAAGATCTAAAAACTCCAAATTTTTGGAACGCCTTCTAGGTAAAGGTGGATCATATTCAGTCCCATCATTATCAAGATTCATATTGCAAAACAAAGATTTAGTAGGGGACACATCAATAACTTTTATATCTTCATCTTTATTATCATGGAAACTAGAAGAACACGCTCTTATAAAGGAATCTTTCTTAGCACGTATCCTAGCGGTTCTTTCTTTGCACTCATCAATGGAAATTCTCATGGCTTTGAGAGACTCATTAATATCATGCTTAGGTGGAATAGATCTAAGTTTCAAAGAATTAACATCAAGAGAAATTCTATCAACGTTCCTAGCCAACTCATCAATCTTAAGCAATTTTTCTTCAATCAAAGCATTGAAATTCTTTTGCGAACTGATAAATTCTTTAATATTAGATTCAAAATCAGAGGGAATATTATTATAATTTCCATAAGAATTGTTGTAGGAATTACCATAATTATTAGAGGAATTACTAGGATTAAAATTTCCTCTATACGCATTGTTACCAAAATTGTTCCTACCAACAAAATTCACATCCATAGATTCATTATTATTCTCAATCAAAGTAGACAAAGGCATATCATTAGGATTAGAAGAAACACTTTTATTAGAAAATAATTTCATAAGTTCTTCCATCTTTCCACTCAAAACATTAATTTCTTCTATCGCATGCACTTTCTTATTAGTAGATCTTTCAGTGTGCCATTGAGAAAAATTAACCATAATGTTATCTAGAAGTTTAGTAGCTTCTCCTAAAGTGATTTCCATAAAATTGCCTCCCGCGGCTGAATCTAAAAGATTTCTACAAGAAAAATTCAATCCGGCATAAAAATTTTGTATAATCATCCACAAATTCAAACCATGAGTGGGGCAATTACGTATCATTAATTTCATCCTCTCCCAAGCTTGTGCAACATGTTCATGATCAAGTTTCTTAAAATTCATAATATCGTTTCTAAGAGAGATGATCTTAGTGGGAGGAAAATACTTAGAGATGAAAGCATCTTTGCACTTATTCCAAGAATCAATACTATTTTTAGGCAAAGACGAAAACCAAGCTTTTGCACGATCTCTAAGCGAAAAAGGAAATAGCTTCAATTTAACAATATCATTATCCACATCTTTCTTCTTTTGCATATCACACAAATCAACGAAGCTATTTAGATGAGTAGCGGTATCTTCACTAGGAAGGCCGGAAAACAGATCTTCCATGACAAGATTCAGCAAGGCAGCATCAATTTCACAAGATTCAGCATCAGTAAGAGGAGCAATCGGAGTGCTAATAAAATCATTGTTGTTGGTATTGGTAAAGTCACACAATTTAGTGTTATCTTGAGTCATCGTGACAAGCAAGCAATCCAACCCACAAGAAAACAAGAAACGAGCAAAAAGAGGCAAATAGAGAAAGAGAGGGAGGATAGAGAGAGAGGGCGAATAAAACGGCAAGGGTGAAGTGGGGGAGAGGAAAACGAGAGGCAAATGGCAAATAATATAATGCGGAGATAAGGGTTTGTGATGGGTACTTGGTATGTTGACTTTTGCGTAGACCTCCCCGGCAACGGCGCCATAAATCCTTCTTGCTACCTCTTGAGCACTTGCGTTGGTTTTCCCTTGAAGAGGAAAGGGTGGTGCAGCAAAGTAGCATAAGTATTTCCCTCAGTTTTTGAGAACCAAGGTATCAATCCAGTAAGAGGCTACGTGCGAGTCCCTCGCACCTACACAAAACAAATAAATCCTCGCAACCAACGCGATAAGGGGTTGTCAATCCCTACATGTTCACTTACGAGAGTGAGATCTGATAGATATGATAAGATACTTTTTTTGGTATTTTTATGATAAATATGCAAAGTAAAATAAAAGGCAATGAAAATAACTAAGTGTTGGAAGATTAATATGATAGAAGATAGACCCGGGGGCCATAGGTTTCACTAGTGGCTTCTCTCAAGAGCATAGGTATTTTACGGTGGGTGAACAAATTACTGTTGAGCAATTGACATAATTGAGCATAGTTATGAGAATATCTAGGCATGATCATGCATATAGGCATCACGTGCAAGACAAGTAGACCGACTCCTGCCTGCATCTACTACTATTACTCCACACATCGACCGCCATCCAGCATGCATCTAGAGTATTAAGTTCAAGAGAACAAAGTAACGCTTTAAGCAAGATGACATGATGTAGAGGGATAAACTCATGCAATATGATGAAAACCCCATCTTGTTATCCTCAATGGCAACAATACAATACATGCCTTGCTTCCCCTACTGTCACTGGGAAAGGACACCGCAAGATTGAACCCAAAGCTAAGCACTTCTCCCATTGCAAGAAAGATCAATCTAGTAGGCCAAACCAAACTAATAATTCGAAGAGACTTGCAAAGATAACCAATCATACATAAAAGAATTCAGAGAAGATTCAAATATTGTTCATAGATAAACTTGATCATAAACCCACAATTCATCGGTCTCAACAAACACACCGCAGAAGAAGATTACATTGAATAGATCTCCACAAGAGAGGGGGAGAACTTTGTATAGATCCAAAACGAGAGAAGAAGCCATCTAGCTAATAACTATGGACCCGTAGGTCTGAGGTAAACTACTCGCACTTCATCGGAGAGGCTATGGTGTTGATGTAGAAGCCCTGCGTGATCGATGTCCCCTCCGGCGGAGCTCCGGAACAGGCCCCAAGATGGGATCTCGTGGATACAGAAAGTTACGGCGGTGGAATTAGGGTTTTGACTCTGTGTCTGATCGTTTGGGGGTACGTAGGTATATATAGGAGGAAGAAGTACGTCGGTGGAGCAACAGGGGGCCCATGAGGGTGGAGGGCGCGCCTGGGGGGTTAGGCGCGCCCCCTACCTCGTGGCCTCCCTGTTGGTTGCCTGACGTAGGGTCCAAGTCTCCTGGGTCCTGTTCGTTCCAAAAATCATGTTCCCGAAGGTTTCATTCCGTTTGGACTCCGTTTGATATTCCTTTTATTTGAAACCCTAAAATAGGCAAAAAAAACAGCAATTCTGGGCTGGGCCTCAGGTTAGTAGGTTAGTCCCAAAAATAATATAAAAGTGTAGAATAAAGCCCAATAATGTCCAAAATAGTAGATAATATAGCATGGAGCAATCAAAAATTATAGATACATTAGAGACGTATCACCTCTCAGTAATACACATCATAAGAAGCCTTGCAAGCAAGGTGACTAATGAGTTAGTTGCAGGATGTTGTATTACTAAACGAGTAAAGAGACTTGTCGGTAACAAGATATAACTAGGTATGAAGATACCAATGATCGAATCTCGGGCAAGTAACATACCAATGGACAAAGGGAACTATGTATGTTGTCATAATGGTTCGGCCGATAAAGATCTTCGTAGAATATGTAGGAGCCAATATGGGCATCCAGGTTCCTCTATGTTTATTGAACGGATAGGTGTCTCGGTAATGTCTACATAGTTCTCGAACCCGTAGGGTCCGCACGCTTAACGTTCGTTGACGATATAGTGTTATATGAGTTATATGATTTGGAGACCGAATGTTGTTCAGAGTCCCAGATGAGATCACGAACATGACGAGGAGTCTCGAAATGGTCGAGAGGTAAATATTGATATATAGGACGATGGTATTTGGAAACCAGAAGTGTTTCGGGTGGTACCGGGTACTTATCGGGTCACCAGAAGGAGTTCCGGGCAGCCCTAGTAGGTTATTGGGCCAAAAGGAGAAGAGCGCTGGTGTGCCCCTCTACCCCCTACCCACGCACCAAAGGAGGGAGGGAAGGAAAGGGGGGCTCCCTAAGGCATCCATCTCCCTTTCCTTTCCCCCTCATGTTCAAATAAGGAAAGAGGGAGCGGCTAGGCAGGTGCCCTAGGGCAGCCGTCGGCCACTTGAGGCACACTAGGGGCTGCCTCTCCTCCCCCACCTATATGTATCTGAGGGAGGGGGTGCCACAACAAAACAGAACATTGTCTTAGCCATGTGCGGTGCCCCCGTCCATCGTTTACTCCCTCGGTAATATTTTCGTAGTGCTTAGGCGAACGCCTGTGGAGATTGCATCACCATCATCGTCACCACGCCATCGTGCTGCCGGAACTCATCTACTACCTCGCCGTCTTGCTAGATCAAGAAGGCGGAGGACATCGCCGAGCTGAACATGTGCAGAACATGGAGGTGTCGTATGTTGGGTACTTGATCGATTGGAACACGAAGAAGTTCGACAACATCAACTGCGTTATTAAACGCTTCAACTTACGGTCTACAAGGGTACGTAGACACACTCTCCCCTCTCATTGCTATGCATCTCCATGGACAGATCTTGCATGTGCGTATAATTTATTTTGTTTTGCATGCAATGTTTCCCAACAAGGAGTACCTGTTGTCGGTGTCAAAACCGGCAGATCTTGGGTAGGGGGTCCCGAACGGGGCGTCTAAGGATTGATGGTAACAGGAGACAAGGGACACAAGTTTTTACCCAGGTTCGGGCCCTCTCGATGAAGGTAATACCCTACGTCCTGCTTGATTGACTTTGATGAGTATAGGGGTTACAAGAGTTGATCTACCACGAGATCGTAATGGCTAAACCCTAACTGTCTAGCCTATATGATTATGATTGCCTCTACGGACTAAACCCACCAGCCTATATATACACCGGAGGGGGCTAGGGTTGTACAGAGTCAGTTTACAGAGAAAGGAATATTCATATCCGCATGCTAAGCTTGCCTTCCACGCCAAGGAGAGTCCCATCCGGACACGGGAGGAAGTCTTCTGTCTTGTATCTTCATGGCCCATTAGTCCGGCCCACGTCACATAGCCCGGACGCCCGAGGACCCCTTAATCCAGGACACCCTTAGTAGCCCCCGAACTAGGCTTCAAGGACGGTGTGTCCGACGCGTAGTTTGTCTTCGTCATTGCAAGGCGGGTTCCTCCTACAAATGCTTCAAAGCATTTGACCCGAAGATTTATATTCGGCTTTTCATTTAATGTCATACCCTTTGGATCCCACTCCTTCGTCTCTTCTACTTCCTCATGTTGAACGAATACAAAAGGTCAAAGTATTTTTTGCACATAACACCCTGGCCATAAAAAAGGAGTCTATTTAAAGGGATTGAATCTCAGATGCCATTTCACACCAGGCGGAAAATCCTTAGAGCTCGCTAGGAGAAACCACTCAAACTTGGCCAGCGCTCCTAATTCTTCCTCCCGCCCTCATGGCTCCAAAAAAGGCGACTGGGAGAGATGCTCAGTACCCCATGCCCAGCTGACCAAGCTCTAGGGGCAAGGCTACCTTCCCTCTGCGGATCTAGTCCCTGTGCGAGCGGGATTAACTTCCTTTACGGGCGAAGCCCTGGTGGAAAATTTCCCGAATTCTTCAGAAGGGGAGCGAGTGTGCTTCGTTTCCTTTCTCTTGAGAGGCATTGAATTTCCAATCCATCCTTTCCTCCGAGGTCTCCTGGAGTATTATGGCCTCCGACTGCACAATCTTACGCCGGGCTCCATTCTGCACATCATGGGCTTCGTCGCTCTTTGCGAGCTGTTCCTAGGCTGCGAGGCCCATTTTGAGTTATGGAGGAAATTGTTCTGCCTCGTCCCTCGCTCCCAAAAGGGATCCATATTCGAGGTGGGCGGCGCCGAGATATGGCGCATAGCCGGAACCGGATACCTATCCGGCACGCCGAACAAGGCATCCGAGGAGTGGCCCTCGGAGTGGTTTTATATTGAAGACGTCGCTCTCCTCGACCCAGTCCGAATGGGCCTTCTCGAATTTTCCAGCGCTCCACTGAAAAAACGCCACAGCTGGCACCCTCGGAGCCTCGAGGAGGAAGATAACGCGGAAGTCAAGATGTTAATGGACAAGATAAAAATACTCGCCCAATCCGGACTATCCATGATTGAGGTCATGGAAATTTCCATAATGCGAGGCGTCCAACCACTCCAATCTAGAGGACTCCCCATCTGGAACTACAACGGGGAGGATGATACATCTCGCTACGGACGTAAGGGTCCGGATGAATTTGCCGCCCTGGCCACCATGCTGGCGGATCTTTATAAAGGGGAGAAAGAAGAATTCACCTCTCTTAAGTGCCAGGATGGATTCTCCATGTACAACCCCCCTAGCTGGGTAAGCTTTCCATCCAGAATGTTTATTCAATCCTTATCTTAAGCCACAACTAGCTGGACTCAAACCGACCATCTTTAACAAGAATGGCGGAAGGCCACCACGAGGATCTATAGCCCTGCTCCGTAGCCGGAGAATCATATTCGGGACCTAGATCTCGGATTTGAGGAGGATCCGGATATATTTGTAGAGCTTAAGGAGGGGGTCTTCTATCAGCCGAGCTACGACGACACAGAAGTGGCCATTTTAGCTGATTACCCCGGTCTCCTGCCGTCTTCCCACGTAAGTGCCTAGGGAGCACCTCCTCCAAAAGAGCTTCCTCGTTATGCCTCACCCACCAAACTGTCTCGTGCTCTGAAGGGGAGGCGCTCGGCGCACCATGCTGCACCAGAGGCATCTCATAAGAGAGCGGCACCTGCGTCGGGTGGGTCTTCGAAGAGGAAGGCAGATGACAACACGGCCGAACCTTCATCAAAGAGGTATGGATTCAAATACGCCCCCTGGGAGTCACATCAAACTATGACATTGTCTGCTGTGTTTTATCAGGAAGAGTGTTCACCGGACTATGTCCGGGGGTCCTGCCGGTCACGCCTCTACCAATCAGGTTCCAGACGTTGCCTCTAGGGCGGGGGCTGATACGGGAGTTACGCCGGATTGTCCTCCTTCAGAGGATTCAGTTGATGTGTCCATCACGAACTCTGAAGTGGAGAGCGCCATGAATCGTCGGTGACGGAGGGCCACTCTTCGCGACCCTAGCTTTACTGAAGAGGCATTCAATGCCTTCAGCTTGGCTGATGCATACATCTGAGCTGCTCGGGATGGGCTTGCCAGAGCTACTGACCACTATTTGAAAGATATGCGGGTAAGTATGCATTGTATAGATCTGGTGGCCATATACTTGTAGCCCCCGAGACTTGAAGCAGTTGAAACAACTGATTTAAGGATCATTGTATAATAAGGTACTCACGGAGAAGAACAGCATGCTACCTCAAGAGCTGGAACAGTGCCGGACCCAACTAACTGCTGTTACCGCCGAACTGGGGAAGTCCAAGGAGGCACTGACTGGTAAGGTTTCCTTCCATCCGGAAAATGTAATCATGTGCCATTCGTGTTTATACGAATAATCATTGCTGTATCATATGATGGCAGGCTCGTTGGCTCAGATGGAAGATAAGCTAAAGGCCGCACAAGCGGAGAAGGAACATGCCGAAAGGCAAGAGGCCACTGGTCAACGTGTGCTGACACGGACCAGGGACGAAAAGAGCAAGATGCAGGATGCCAATACCCAGCTCGGCGAAGAGCTGAAGGATATGTGGGCCCAACTAGAGGATGCTATAAAGGAGAACAAAAAGCTGCAAGGCGGCATATTCAGTATGCCTTTCAACTTATTGTCGTACAGTTCGTTGAGGCAACTTCTGATAATTTTATTCCTATAGGTATTTTGACTGGGCGGCCCGAAGAAGAGGCATCTAGCTTCCAAGGTGATCTGTTACAAGAGCTGTCTGAAGTGTATGAGCGAGCTTGGAAAGCAACACGGAGCATTGTCAAGGCTTTATGGCCATCTGCATCCCCTCCAGGAAGTATGGACGAGCTTGTGAAGCTGTTCAAGGGAGCTCGGCGCCGCTTTATATTATGGAAGATATCTGCTTGCTGGGAAGGCGCACGAGAGGCCTGGGCCATGGTGAAAACATGGTATACCGGACTTGATCCAAAGCATATGGCCCGGGTCGGACACCGGGGGTCAGATGGACAAGAGATAACAGTGAGCTTGGTATATGACCAAGTGAAGATAGTCGAGAAGTTCTCACGACAGGACTGTAAGCTAGACATCATGTTAGACGGTATAGAGGAAGAAATTTTTGAGTCCAAGTGATTATGTACTTCAATTGACAATTTTGTCCCTAGCCGAATTGTAAAATGATTGTCATGGAAGACCTTTTCGCTTCGACCTCCGGACCCGAAGGTGCGGAGTGTTTCCGAATACCGGACCGGCAATAAATACTGGGGCATGCATGGAAACCAGGCGTAGGGGTCATAGTTGCTTGAACAGACAAGTTGTATTCGGCTAGCTATGTTATATTACTTATTGATAATAAGAAACATCTTCCAGAGAGAATAGTTCTGTTAAGGGTTCCTTTCCCTGGGTGAACATGCGTTAGTATGCATGCCCAAACTGTGATTCGAAAAATCACAGTATACATAATATCTGGGGGTTCATAGTGCAACGAGGGTAAAACGTCTTTAGTCCGCTGTTGGGGATATAACTATCAGTTATGACCCGCCCAGGAGGGGCCGGGTCAGCCCCAATGGCGGGTCACAAAGGAAGCCCAGTAGACATTCAAGGCGATAGTTTATTAAATCTTATAGAAGGCCTAAAGTCCTAGAGGCAGCTTAAGGCCCAATATTGTAAACCGCCATATGTAAGGAAAGACTTGTAAGAAAAGGAATGTAAAAGAAGTCACCGAGCCGGACACGATTTATGAGCCGACTGGGATTCTGTAGGCCACCAGGCGTCAACCCCTGTATATAAGGGGACGACCCGATGGCGGATTAGGGGAAGAAACAAAAAGATCGATAACCAAGCCCGCGAACTAGCCTCTTGGTGATCAAAACCCCAGCAATATCAACACAGCTAGACATAGGCTTTTACCTTCATCGTAAGGGGCCGAACTAGTATAAAACCTCTCGTGTCCTTTGTCCCGATTAACCCATTCAAGCTTCCTAGTTGCAATGGCCCTACGACTAAGTCCTTTTGCTAGGACATTTGCCATGACAATTCCACGACAGTTGGCACCCACCGTGGGGCCAGAGCATGGTGGATTTGAGTTCTTGAAGGGCAGCTTCGAAGGTCTCAAGGGATACATTGTGGGTCGGATGACCAAGAGTCGTCGCGGCAAGCTCTACATCGACGACGAAGGCTGGGGCCCCGAGGCCGGCTCAATTGAGTACGGGTACCGGGTCCCCTTCGGCGGGATTCATGTCTTCATCGGCCGGATCGGTGAGTCAGACCCTGAGCCAGACATCTGCACCGACATCGTTGATACGGCTCAGCGTGCGAGACCCGCCCAGGTTCGACCCGCTGTAAACCATGCTTTTGTGGGTTGCATCCATGGAGGTGAACACTCGGAAGGATCAGTGGATGGCGGTGAGACGGCCATCTGTTCGGACGCTACATCATCAACGGGCGAGACGGACTCGTTATATCAGCTGCAGGATGGCATGCTTGGGGGCTGTTCCGATGGCAGCAGTATTCTGGACCCCTTTGAGCCGCCAAGTCGAGCTGGAGTATTCATGGCAGGCACCCAGCCCGGGCAGAACTCCACGGCTGCGGCGGCCACCGGGTCGTAGGCGGCCGGGTCAGGAGACCCTCGTGCTCCCCGGCTCAGATATTAATGGACCTCATGGATAAGCTGACGGTTCTTTTGACTGCCGTGGTGGAGCCAGCAGATAAAGCTCAGCATGATGCGGAGGTGGCTCGGGTACACGAAGAGATGGCATAGGCCAAGGAAAACTTAGCAGCTAAAGAGGTCAGGATGGCTGCGGAACGGGCTGCTTTAGACGCTCGTGCTCAGCAGCTTCAAGCAGAGACTTTCCGGCTCTCAGTGGACCTGAACGCATCAAACGAGGTTATGAGGAGAAGGCATCAGAAAACTCGATCACGTCTACCTCTGACGCTCGATCCCAGGAACCTTTTCCGTACACCTGGGGCCGGTCCAAGTAACCCGCCGGAAGCAGATCGGATCACGACACCCGAAGCACCGGTTCATCCGCGGATCACGGAACCGCCTCGCATGAATACCGCTCCGCCTTATTATGCATCAACCCTGCCGGGTCACTTCTCCAATCCTTTGGAAAACCTCATTGCTGCGTCCACTCGTTTGGCGGCTCTCCCGATGGAAGGCGATTCTCCGACAGCAGTCAAGACATGAAGGGTGAGGGAGCTTCTTCAAACAGATCTGGCATAGCAGGATGCGTACTCTTACAGTCGAGACAGAATCCATTCAACCCCTCGCCCGAGCCGGAGCCCGAGCTATAGCAGGCATATGGACTCAGCTGAGATGTCAAGCAACGCTCAACGCCGTCACCAGCCGCGCAGGCATGAGCCGGTGCAGGCAGGAGCCCTTAACTTAGCGGATCAGGAGAGGATTCGACAAGAGGCCGAGCGGGCGATTCAACTGGCAGCAGAGCAGGTGGCTCACCAGACTTTTTCAGCTTATCCAGCAACCTCGGTTGAGGCAGGAGTGGCCACGAGAACCAGAGGTGTCCCTTGCCTAGTGCCTGACATACGTAATGAGCGTTTGCCAAAGGACTTCAAGGGGCCTCGTAAGGTGCCTAATTACACGGCCGAGTTGCAGCCGAGGGCCTGGATTGAGAGTTATGAGACGGCCATGGAGCTGTTGGAGGTCAGTGACACGGAAATGGTTAAGTACTTCACCATGATGTTGGATGGAACGGCTCGCACTTGGCTGAAAGGGTTGCCACCCAATTCCATCGGCTCATGGGCGGAGTTGAAGGCCCGGTTCATTCAAAACTTCAAGGACACATGTAAGCAACCTATGTCAATCATGGACCTGACTAATTGTAAACAAGAGGAAGGTGAGTCCACAACTCATTGGGTACGCCGGGTCAAGGAGATAATTCATTCATCTGATAAGATGGATGCCAGTTCAGCAGTCTTAATGTTGGAGAAAAATTGCTGTTTTGAACCTCTGAAGCAAAAGCTGGGGCGGCTTAAATGTGACTGCAATGACATGGGCCAGTTGATGGTGGCTCTCGTCACGTATGCTAATTCTGATAATACCAAGGATCCCTTGTCTGATGAGGAGAAAGCAGGGAAGGGAAAAACGGCAACGGAAAGGGTCACCAGCATAACCCGGCAAATCAAGGAGGTAATAAACGTAAGGCTGACGAATTTGTGGCTAACACCAATACACAGGGAAACAATCAACAGCGCAAGGGAAGGCAACCCCCTCTGGCAGGCGGGTCAGGTCCCACCCTCGAGCAACTATTGAATGAACCTTGCCCCAGACACGGCACCCGGGAGAACCCATCAACCCATATGTGGAAAGACTGTACGATCATGAAGGCATTTAAGAATTCAAATGCATTTGATGGAGGTCACGGCCCTGGCGGCGGTTCAGCTGGAGGCGGCTTTCATGGCCCGGCGTCGGTTCAGGTGGAGGCGGCTTTCACGGTCAGGGTCATACGGGTAACCAAGGAGGTTATAATCCACAACCCGGCCAAGGTAATCCGCAGCAACAGTCCAGATATCAGAGCAACCCAAAACAGTCGAATAGTGGGCAATATCATGTGTTTACCACTAGCTTGTGCAAGAGGGACTAGAAGCTTCACAAGAGGGACTAGAAGCTTCACAAGAGGGCTGTCAATGCCATTGAACCAGCGATTCCATGTTACTTACGGTGGTCAGAACAACCTATAGTGTGGAGTAGAGAGGATCATCCTCCCCGGGTTGATAATCCGGGTCACTTGGCCTTGGTAGTAGCACCTCAGGTTGGTGGATATAAATTCACTAAAGTACTCATGGATGGAGGCAGTAGCATCAATATCCTCTACTATGAGACGTTTCGTCGGATGGGGTTGACTGATAAGAGTCTTAAGCAATCCAACACTATTTTTCACGGTGTGGTACCTGGCAAGTCGGCATACCCAGTTGGCAAGATTGAACTGGAAGTAGCCTTTGGGGATGAATATGATTCCAGAGCGGAGAAATTATCCTTTGAGGTGGTTAAGATCAAAAGCCCATATCATGCTTTCTTTGGACGGCTGGCTTACGCCAAGTTCATGGCTCGGCCGTGTTATGTGTATCTGCAGCTCAAGATGCCGGGTTATAAGGGCACCATTACAGTACATGGAAGCCGGAAAATAGCTCTGGAGTGTGCAGAAGGAGACGCTGCATATGCCGAGTCTGTTTGTGCAACAGAGGAGCTAAAGTTTTACAAAGATAATGTTGACCCGACAGACATGACGTCATTAAAGAAGCCAACAACGGAGCATGAGCCGGTGTTGAAATTCAAATTAGCTAATGACACCAAGAAGGTTGACTTTGCGCCCGGAGATTCATCCAAGCAGTTCATCATTAGTGCCAACTTGGATCCGAAATAGGAAAGTGCGCTCATCGAGTTCATCTGTGAGAACTGGGACATCTTTGCATGGAAACCTTCTGATATGCCGGGTGTCCCGAGAGAACTCGCTGAGCACACTCTCAATATTGATCTGAAGTTCAAGTCGGTCAGACAGTTTCTCCGGCGGTTTAACGAGGAAAGGCGCATGGCCATTGGAGAAGAGGTGGCCCAGCTCTTAGCGGTCGGGTTCATTGTGGAAGTTTTTCACCTAGAGTGGTTGGTCAACCCGGTGCTTGTTCTCAAGAAGAACGGCACCTGGCGTATGTGTGTGGATTACACCGATTTAAACAAAGCTTGTCCAGGTGACCCTTTTGCTCTCCCTCGTATTGATCAGATCATTAATGTTACGGCGGGTTGCACGCGTTTGAGTTTTCTGGATGCTTATTCAGGTTATCATCAGATTAAAATGGCAGTTAAGGACCAGGAGAAGACAGCCTTCATCACTCCGTTTGGACCTTCTGCTATGTGTCTATGCCTTTTGGGCTGAAGAGCGCCCAGGTGACTTATCAACGGTGTATGCAGAATTGCCTTCACAATCAGATTGGGCGTAATGTTCATGCTTATGTGGATGATATAGTGGCAAAGTCCAGGAAAGAGGAAACCTTGGTCACAGATCTGAAAGAGACCTTTGATAACCTCCGAGTCTACAAAATGATGCTTAACCTGGCCAAGTGTGTTTTTGGAGTCCCAGCTGGTAAGCTCTTGGGTTTTTTGGTGTCCAACCGAGGTATTGAAGCTAACCCGGAGAAGATTAAGGCAATCACATCCCTGGCCAAACCAACATGCATCAATGACGTTCAACGGCTGGCGGGTCGTGTTGCTGCTTTGAGCTGGTTCATAAGCCGGTTAGGGGAGAAGGCGATGCCTTTGTATCAGATGATGAAGAAAACAGATGATTTCGTTTGGAGCAATGATGCGAACTCTGATTTTGAGGATCTGAAGAAACAGCTGGCTAAGCCGCCGGTCCTGGCTGCTCCAGTTGAGAAGGAGCCATTATTGTTATACGTAGCCGCCAACTCACGGGCTGTTAGTGTGGCAATTGTGGTGGAGCGTAAGGAGGTTGGCAAGGAACATCTGGTTCAGCGACCAGTTTACTACGTCAGTGAGGTGTTGATTGAATCTAAACAAAGATACCCACATTGGCAGAAGCTTGTGTATGGGGTGTTCATGGTGAGCCGGAAGCTCAAACATTACTTTCAGGGTCACCCCATCACTGTGGTTAGCTCTGCTCCTTTGGGAGACATCATTCAAAATAGAGAAGCCACTAGACGAGTCGCCAAGTGGGCCATTGAGCTTGGGTCTCATGGGTTGAAGTATGTACCACGTACTGCGATCAAGTCTCAAGCACTGGTTGACTTTATTAATGACTGGACAGAGATGCAGATGCCGGAGGAGAAACCAGACAACACATATTGGACTATTCACTTTGATGGGTCCAGACAGTTGGAAGGCTCGGGGGCTGGAGTTGTTTTAACCTCCCCTCGAGGTGACAAATTTTGTTATGTGTTGCGGCTGATGTTTCCTTACACTAACAATGTAGCGGAATATGTAGCGTTGATCCATGGTCTTCGAATGGCTAAGGAGATGAGCCTGAGACGGGTCCGGTGTCTTGGCGACTTATCGCCATGAAGTTGATGTTGTTGCAGGGCATTTTAAAGGTTATCAGGTGGAGCACATTGATCAGAACGAAGCGGCTGATGCTTTAAGCCGGTTGGGGTCTCAGCGTAAGCCGGTGCCACCTAACACCTTTTTGGATATTTTGCATAACCCGTCTGTTAAGTTACCTACAGAAGAAGATCTAGCCGTTCCTGACCCGGAGGCGCAGTTGGTGGCGGCTCTTCACGTCATCCCAGATTGGACAGTGCCGTTCTTGGCTTACATGACCAGGGGCCAGCTACCAGCGGATGAGACCCTGGCCCGACAGATAACCCGGCGGTCTAAGTCAATGACGATTTCTGACGGAGAACTATACCATCGCAGCGTCTTTGGAGCGTTTCAGCGGTGTGTTTCCCCTGAAGAAGGCCAAGAAATACTTCATGAGATCCATGAAGGTGATTGTGGTCATCACGCCGGTTCAAAATCTCTGGTGGCCAAAGCTTTTCGTCATGGTTTTTACTAGTTGACGGCTCACGCTGATGTAGAAGATCTGGTCAGTAGATGTGATGGATGTTAGAAATTCGCATGACGAGCACATGTGCCGACTCAAGAACTGCGGATGATTCCAATCACTTGGCTGTTTTCGGTCTGGGGGCTTGACATGGTTGGACCTTTCAAATGGTCTAAGGATAAAAAGACACATCTTTTAGTGGCAGTTGACAAATTCACAAAGTGGGTTGAGGCGAAACCAGTGACTAAGTGTGATGCGGCCACAGCGGTTCAGTTCATGAAAAAGGTGATCTTCCGTTTTGGTTTTCCACACAGCATTATCACTGACAATGGCACTAATCTATCCCAAGGGGCTATGGAGGAGTTCTGTCAGCGCGAGCATATCCGGCTTGATGTTTCTTCTGTAGCTCATCCTTAATCCAATGGTCAGGCTGAGAGAGCAAATCGGGAAATCTTAAAAGGTCTCAAGCCCCGGCTTATGGTTCCCTTGCAGCGAACGTCGGGTTGTTGGGTAGAGGAGTTACCCTCGGTGCTATGGAGTATCAACACCACCCGTAACAGGTCTACAGGTTATACACCTTTCTTCATGGTTTATGGAGCGGAAGCAGTGTTGCCTAGTGACATCCGTCATGACTCGCCCCGTGTGGCGGCTTATGTTGAAGCTAACAATGAACAACCCAGACAGGATGCACTTGACTTGTTAGATGAGGAAAGCGACTTAGCAGCGGCTCGATCAGCAATTTATCAACAGGACCTGCGCCGTTATCACAGCTGTCGGGTTAAGTCCGGGACTTTTCAAGAAGGTGACCTGGTGCTCCGGCTCATCCAGGATCTGTCAGATGCACACAAGCTATCCCCACCTTGGGAAGGACCCTTTGTGGTTAGCAAGAACTTAAACAACGGGTCATATTACCTCATTGACGTTCGAGAGCACAAAGACTCACGTAAGTCAGAACAGGAGACCCGCCGGCCGTGGAACATTGCTCAACTTCGGCCATACTACACCTGAGCCACCGGCTCTCATCATGTACATACTTTGAGGTTGTATATACTATGATAAGTAATAAAGCAGGACCATCGGTCTCTTTTCTTTTCGAAGATTACACATCTTTACTATTTTTAATACTATTTTCAAATGACTATTAAGGAGCTGATCATATTTGAATCAAGTCTAACCTTTTTTGGACCAGCTTATGATCATATTCGAATCTAGCTGCAAACTATCAAGGTCACTTGGGGTCTTCCTGTTCAAACATGGGTCGTATTCGAACCAAAGAGAACATAGCTGTCGTAACCCTCTTGATCGGCTCAAAGCCAAACTCACTAGGGGGCTTCTTGATCATATTCGAATCACAGCTTAACCCCTTTTGGGTCCGACTTGGATCGTATTCGAATCAGGGTCGTTAAAAACCTCTCAAGGTCATTTTGGGGCTTCCTATTCAAACATAGGTCGTATTCGAACCAAAGAGAACATAGTTGTCGGTACCATCTTGATCGGCGCAACGCCAAAGCCACTGGGGGATATATGATCGTATTCGAATCTTAACTTAACCCCTTCGGTCTGGTTTACTGATCGTATTCGAATCAGAAAACCCCCAACTTTTAATTACAAGGCTAATTTTGTTTGCCACCTGTTATTTGTCTTATTGGTTTTTTGTTGTCTCAATTTTAAAATAATCAATCATGGTCTTTTCACCGGCTTGACTATTTGACAACAAGCCGCCAGAGCATGATAATCATCAGGTATTCAGAAGCATTGACTTCTCGCAAATACTTGATTATTGACCTTATCACCCGGGTCATATAAACCGGTGGTCTGAAGGTCAAAGATACAGGTATGGCTATTGTTTATGAACAGTTTCCTTCTATATTAATCAAAGGTTATTTCAACCTTGTTTTCTTGTTACGTCTGCTTCTGTTTTCTACTATGATAAAAATATTGGCCATAAACCGGGTGTTCTGACCCGTTCGGTACTAAGCCGCCAAGCCAGTTTTTCCCTTTTATCTACAGGAATAGAGCGGAAATATTGCAGGGACAACCATAAATATAATGCATATTGACATCAGCAAAACACATAATCACATATGGTGTTTTATGCGCGATGGCATAGGCAAATTATGCAGTGTTTTCACAACTAATCTATTACAAGGCTATTAAAAGCCCATGAAGATGGTCTTCACTCCTCCCTCGCCGGCTCACCGCCTTCTGCTACTTGGAAGTTAGGTTTTGACCAGTCAAAACCGTCTACAGCATTAAATTCTGCTTCTTCATCAATCAAGCCGGCTGGATCAATATCCGGAGCAAAAGTATGTTGACGAACCGGCGGGATAAGGTCGGTCACTTTGTAGGAGGGAGTCGCCATCTTCTTATTGTCCAAGTCAAAACCCGGTTGGTATTTGTCGATATTTGTTTCATCTCCAAGAATGGTGGCCTGAGGTCGCACTTCCCTCACGCAAGCAACGAAGTCATCCTATTCAAACAGTGACTCGTCTTCCTTTATCGTGGGGTACCCTCTAGCTACATCCGCCGGGTCTAGATCTGGCACCCAAGCCTTGGAGCGGCTTAGGGCAGTTAAAGCCCCGGCTCTAGCACAGGAGCGCTTGACTTCTTGGAACCTGGCGGGTAAGATTGACATCTTCTTTAAGACATCACTGAGCCGGTTGGGTCCTTGATTGGCAGGAGAGATGGCGGCAAGTGCACGTTGTGCACCAATATACAATTGCTCCACTAAGGTATACACCGCCTTCAGTTTAGTCACGTTGTCTTGGTTCAGGTTCTTGCTTCGTGGGCCTGCAAATGGTTTTTTAAACAAAGGGTCAGCTAGCGGTTTGTATTCCGGATCAAAAGAAAGTCGAAAAGGTCAGTACAGATGACTTACCGAAGATGGCGGACACCATTTGAGACACTCGGTCTTTTAATCCGGTCAGCTCTGTCGTAACCTCTTCAAGGGCTACTTCAGCTTTCTCGGCGCGTTGTGTCAGCAACATTTTTTCCTCAGGCCAGGTTTTCTATTTGACAGTCAAGTTGGTTTTCAAATTTTCCGTCTCAGCAAGACTCAGTTGCAGCTTGTAGTCAGCAGATTTGATTTCTGTTTCCTGATCCGCCAGTCGGGTCTTTGCATCAGTTAATTGCGAGCTCAATTCAGATAAGGCATTCTACAAAATGTACACAGATGTGTCAAGGTTTCAATTAAAGTTTAAGAGTCAAGATTCAAGTCTCAAATACTTTTGCATTGCAAAACAACTTGACACTTGGGGGCTAATGTATGCCAAAACAATTTTTATGACTTTAAAATACTTCAAGTCCCAAGTACTTTACAAATAACAGCACTTGGCACTTGGGGGCTAATGTATGATATTCAGCAAAGTCTCTCAAGGTTAAACCGGATTACAATATTTGTTGGATTCGGTACAAGACAGTTATGACATTCAAAGTACCGGCTCATTTATGGTTAAGTGAACCGGCCCTTGGGGACTACAGTTGAAGCTTTGTTCTATTGGACTTCAGAAAAATCTAAAGGAAAAATCTTAGCTTATATCATAAAGTCTACAGATCATTCTGGTTTTCTCATAATCTGAAGACTTGGGGGCTGGCAGAATATAAGTAAGCCGAAAGAACATACCTCGTACTTCAGCTGCAACTGCTTGACCATTTCGATCTATGAGTCACTGTTGGAGTACATATGGCTGAGATAGCCGGATAATATGTCATTGGCATTCAGATGGCCATAATGTGAAATGTCAAAACATACTTTCTGTCTCTCCAACACCTCTTGTTTCTCCGTGTGACGAGCCAACACGGTGGGATTCCCCAGTTCAAAAAAGCGTCTTCCGGTTATCAGAACGTCTTGCGCAGACGGTGATGGTGGGTTGGCCAAGCTGGATGGTCCAGTTGAAGAAGGATTAACGGTGGTATCGTCAACTAACGGCTCAGGGGGATTTACTTCAGTGTTGACATGCGGGTCTTCTGGAGCTTTAGTTAATGGAGGAGAAGGTGGCATTGTCGGTTCAGGTGCAAGGACTGGCGGGTCTACCACCGGCTTAGTTACCTTGGCCCTCTTGGACTTAGCTTGACCACTAAAAGAAATGTTATGGGACTATCAGTATAAAGAGATAGTTTGAAAAACACGAAGGAAAGAGGATTTTTCCTTACCCAGGGGCAGTTTTGAAGGTCGGGAATTGGGTCTGAGAAGAGTCGCCAGAAGAGCGAGACACCTCCTGCAAAGATAAAACAAAGTAAATAACGCAAGGGAGAAGATCCATTAACAGAAAATCAAAGACAAAGAAATAAACCTCATTCTGGCATTTTTGAGGAGTCTGTTGAAGAACAGCAAGTGGTTCATCATCATTC
Organism: Triticum dicoccoides; assembly: GCF_002162155.2. Lineage (NCBI taxonomy): Eukaryota > Viridiplantae > Streptophyta > Magnoliopsida > Poales > Poaceae > Triticum > Triticum dicoccoides. The sequence continues at coordinate 348,808,027 of NC_041380.1, forward strand.
CGGGTCTGGCGGCGGCTCTCATGTTGCTGCTCTTTCAAAAGAAAATGAGGATCCAGATAAGCCAAAGGGTGTGAAAACCTTACTTTCCGGGTTATGACTCGAAGTTTCTGTCTTGGCAAATGGGCTGAGTCGGAGGAAATAGTTACCTCTTCTTCCATGGCCTGACTGGCCCCTGTGTCGTCCTGGCAATGATCAATGTTAATAAGATTATTAAAAAGTTGGCCAAGGGAGTCAAGGGCTACCTCTAAGTCAGAAGTATCATCAAGCTTCAACAGATCTTCAGCGGTGCTTTTCTTCTTCTTCTTATATCTCCGGGTTGTCTTCTTGGCGGTTATGGCGGCGGCTCTGGCTTTCTTGGCGGCTTCGTGATCGTATTTGGCTTTCCAGAAATCAGATTTGGCCTATAAACAAACAAGCAAGATGAAAGGTCGTACAAGTATCTAAAACAGCTGAGAAAATGCAAAGAGGAAGAGAACAGAAGTTCTTTACCTCTAGCACCGGGTTAAGCTTGCAGAAAGGGTTTAACCCGACTTTACTGCAGTCTTCGTATTTACCGTTCATCAGAAGAGTTGACATTGAAACAATATCTTCTTCCGTTAATTGAACAGAGCTGTGATGAAGAGAGTCATCTGGGCCTCCACCATATTCATACATCAGTTTGGATCGGCGGCTTAGAGGGATGACCCGCCACGCAACCCAGCAATGGGTTAAGTCAACTCCGGTTAAGCCGTTCCCCAACAAAGCATTAATCCTTTTAATGGATGGTATCAACTTCTTGCGTTCGGAGGTAGATAAGCTTGTCAGGGAGTGCAAATTTGGAGTCAAGACGCTCTGCGCGATAACCCGGCAGTGGATGTTCATTTGCTGGAGAAGTGTATTGACAATAGAACCAAGTCTGATTCCAGTCCTTGGGATGACTCGGGAAGACTACTAGGGGGAATACGGCGCCTTGTCGATGCTGAATTGAGATACCTCCAAGTTCCAGGCTAGGGCCATTGGGGCACTCGTTCTGGCGGTTCAGATAAAAATACTCTCTAAAGAGTTCCATAGTCGGTTCTTCCTGAAGGTACACCTCACAGAGCACTTGGAAGTTGCAGATATTGGATATGGAATTAGGCCCGATGTCTTGAGGGTGGAGTTTGAAAAAATGGAGGACATCTCTGAAGAACTTTGAGCCGGGTGGGGAGAAGCCACGGTTCATATGATCAGAAAAGATGATAACTTCATCATCTTTTGGATTGGGCCGTTCCTCCTCCGGGACAGGCGCACGGTAGGACATAACATTCTTCCCTGGCAAAAAACCTATGGTAAAGAATTCCTTCAGGTTGTCGTCAATGACTGTTGAGGGAACCCAGTTGCATACAGTCGGCGCTTTGGACGACATAATGTTCAAAAACAAACTGAAATGAAAGCAACATGCCGGTTCAATTCAGTGATAATGATAAAGGTGAGTAATGGCGGCTTAAATAAGGGCTAATGTCATATAAGGAAAAGTAAGCCAGCACAGTAAGCCGCCATGACTATAGATATTTGTGAAAGCAGATTCAGCTAAGTGTTGAGACAAACAAGTTTCCCAAATTGATGGGTATTATTCCAGATCAAATGGCTGTTCAAAATGGAAAAATTCTAGACCTAAAAGTTTAGCACAGATGAATTTATAAGTCCTAATGAGGCCCTAGATTGGAAAAAAAGGATCTACCAGTGTCAAGAGCAAGCACAAAAACAACTACCGCATAAGTATGCATCTCTTTTTGGATCAAGAAGAGGCGGCAGTGGAAGAAGTGCAAAGAACCGCGAAGAACTACGAAGAATATGCAGGAAAACCTAGAAGCTCTAAATGGGGATCTGAAGAATGGAGGGCGAATACTTACGGCCACGGATCCTCCACGGAAGATCGCTGCCGTTCTCTGAACCGATTCTGATCGATGCAGCGGCCAAAGTCGACGATGACGAGATGCTCTGCGATGGCGGCGGGGCTCGAGCTGCAGTGGAATTGCGAGAGGAGGAAGACGAAGAAGAGAGAGGAATGAGAAAAGGCCGGGGCGTGCCTATTTTGAGGGGATAAGCCAACAGGCGGGCGCGAAAATCGAGGAAGACCCGAATAATGGTTATCTAACTAAACAGATGCCTTGATTCTCGGAAGGCATTAAAAATGAAGATCCATTGGGAGATGACATCATAAAAGTTTTTCGTGTTTTTAAGAGATGATGTCATGGCAGGTTACAAAAACCTATGCGAGGATAAGAAGATGGATTTTGTTTAAGTGTTGAAGATTGACAAAGAACAAAGTTCAAAGTCAACCTGGGGCCTAATGTTGGGGATATAACTATCAGTTATGACCCGCCCAGGAGGGGCCGGGTCAGCCCCAATGGCGGGTCACAAAGGAAGCTGAGTAGACATTCAAGGCGATAGTTTATTAAATCTTATAGAAGGCCTAAAGGCCTAGAGGCAGCTTAAGGCCCAATATTGTAAACCGCCATATGTAAGGAAAGACTTGTAAGAAAAGGAATGTAAAAGAAGTCACCGAGCCGGACACGATTTATGAGTCGGCCGGGACTCTGTAGGCCACCAGGCGTCAACCCGTGTATATAAGGGGACGACACGATGGCGGCTTAGGGGAAGAAACAAAAAGATCGATAACCAAGCCGGCGAACTAGCCTCTTTGTGATCGAAACCCCAGCAATATCAACACAACTAGACGTAGGCTTTTACCTTCATCGTAAGGGGCCGAACTAGTACAAAACCTCTCGTGTCCTTTGTCCCGATTAACCCCTTCAAGCTTCCTAGTTGCGATGGCCCTATGACTAAGTCCTTTTGCTAGGACATCTGCCGTGACAATTCCACGACATCCGCCGACCGATTATTCCCTTAAGAACGCTAGCTTTCGGCTTCATCCAGTCTAAGGTACAAGTCTGGATGACCCGACTGTAACAATCGCAGAGGTGCTCCCTTTATGCCCTAGCCGAACTAACGGGAACGTAGGGCATAAGCACAGGAGCTAGGCAACCCATCTTGGCAAAAACTTAGGTCATAAAGGTGCATATCATGGCGAAGAAAAGGTATATATGAGAAAAGGATATATATATATATGGCGAGCTTGATGCTCGGAAAATGATAGTAAGCTTCTGTAAAAGAAGCCCCCAGGTGTTATGGGCGTATACATTTAAGGATGTGTACCTCATAAGTGTGCGGTCTAGCTGCCCAAGAGCTATAAAGCTAAAGGAAAATATTTAAAGATAGAGAAAATGAAAAGAGGAGCAAAAAGAAAATGAACAAATGAGTCCGGCTCTAGGCATAGAATCTTCGGAGTCTGGCGGCATTCCACGGGTTCGGCTCTAAGCGATTATCCGATGCGTCACGCAGACGGTATGCACCTCCAGTGAGAACTTCATCTATAATGAAGGGACCTTCCCACTTGGGCTTGAGTTTGTCCTTTTTCTTCTATGGCAAGCGTAGAACGAGTTCACCAACATTGTAAGTCTTGGCCCGCACCTCCCTGCTTTGGTATCTGTGAGTTTGTTGTTCATAGAATGCGGAACGGGCCTTTGCAACATTGCGCTCCTCCTCCAGGGTATCTAGACTGTCATGTCGATCTAGCTCGGCTTCTCTCTCTTGTTACATGCGCCCTCGAGGTGAGTCATGAATAATGTCGCGGGGCAAAATGGCCTCCGCGCCATACACCATGAAAAATGGTGTGTAACTGTAGTGCGATTGGGCGTGGTCCGCAGCCCCCAGAGTACGGAGTTGAGCTCCTTGACCCAGTGTTTGTCTGACTCTTTTAAAGACCGTACTAGTCTAGGCTTAATGCCACTCATGATAAGACCATTAGCTCATTCGATTTGATCGTTCGTTTGGGGGTGATAGATGGAGGCATAATCGAGCTTGATGCCCAGGTTAGCACACCATTTTATCACTTCGTCGGCTATAAAATTGGGGCCATTATCGGTGATGATGTTGTGTGGGACACCATAACAGTGTACGACATCGGATATAAAGTCTATCACTGGTCCGGCTTCGGCCGTTTTAACTGGCTTGGCCTCTATCCACTTAGTGAATTTATCTACCATGACCAGCATATATTTTTGCTTATGGCTTCCCCCTTTGAGGGGTCCGACCATATCAAGCCCCCAGACCACGAAAGGCCAAGTAATGGGGATTGTTTGTAAGGCGGTAGGCGGCATATGGCTTTGATTGGCGAAAAGCTGGCATCCTACGGAATGTTCGACAAGGTCCTGTGCATCTGCTCGGGCCGCCAGCCAGAAGAAACTGGTACGGAAGGCCTTGCTTACAAGAGCCCGGGCTGCGGGGTGGTGACTGCCAAGACCAGCATGGATTTCGGCCAAGAGCCGCCGTCCTTCTTCTTTGAAGATACATCTTTGAAGTATTCCGGTAGCACTCTTCTTGTAGAGCTCTCCTTCATGAACCTTGTACGCTTTAGAGCGCCGAACGATGCATCGAGCCTCATTCTGGTCCTCGGGGAGCTCTCTCCTATTAAGGTAGGCCAAGAAGGGTTCGGTCCATGGGGTAATTACTGCCATTATTAGGTGGGACGAAGGTGTTGTTTCGGTGGCTGAGCCCCCAATGATATCGGAATTGTGTTCGGATTCTTGGGGTATAACCGGATCCGGACTAGTATTACCGCTCTCATCCTGTCACACCACGGATGGCTTGAAGAGCCTTTCCAAAAAGATGTTAGGCGGGACGGGGTCACGCTTGGCACCCATGCGAGCAAGGACATCTGCCGCTTGATTACTTTCTGGAGCCACATGATGAAACTCGAGTCCCTCGAACCGAGCTGATATTTTGAGTACGGCGTTACGATAGGCCACCATCTTCGGATCTTTAGCGTCGAAGTGTCCGTTTATTTGGGATATTGCGAGGTTTGAATCCCCACGCACCTCCAGGCATTGTATGCCCATAAAGACAGCCATCCGAAGACCGTGCAATAAGGCCTCGTATTCAGCTGCGTTATTGGAGTCTGTGTATAATATTTGGAGTAAACTAGACTGTGTCTCCTGTGGGGGACGTTAAGACAACGCCCGCTCCTAAACCGGCCAGCATTTTAGAGCCATCGAAGTGCATGACCCAGCTAGAATATGTACCGTACTCTTTAGGGAGTTCGACCTCTGTCCATTTGGCGACAAAGTCAGCCAATACTTGGGATTTAATGGCTCAGCGTGGTTTGTATGTGATATCAACTGGCAAGAGCTCAATGGTCCACTTGGCAATCCGGCTTGTAGCATCGCGGTTGTTTATTATGTCATTGAGTGGTACTCCGGAAGCCACCGTGATCGAGCACTCTTGGAAGTAGTGTCGTAGCTTCTGGGATGCCATGAAGACCGCATATGCTATCTTTTGGTAATGAGGATACCAGGATTTCATGGTGTGAGGACATTGGATACATAGTATACTGGTTTCTGAAGTGGGAATTTATGTTCGTCCTCCTCTTGTTCAACGACGAGCACCGCACTCACCACCTAGTGTGGTGCAGAGATGTATAATAACATGGGTTCGCCGATGTTCAGCGCAGCCAGGATTGGGTTGCTCGCTAAAAGAGCTTTTATTTCTTCCAGTCCGGCTGTTGCCGCGTTCGTCCACTCGAAGTGGTCGGTGCGTCAGAGTAGGCGGTATAGTGGCAATGCTTTTTCTCCTAATGTGGAGATAAAGCGGCTTAAAGCTGCCACACATCTGGCTAGTTTTTGGACCTGTTTAAGGTCTGTTGGTGTAGCCAATTGTGACAAAGCTTCGATTTTGGCTGGGTTTTCCTCAATTCCTCTATTGGAAATGATGAAGCCCAGCAGTTTTCTAGCAGGAACGCCGAAGACACACTTTTCCGGATTGAGCCTGATGTCATATGCATGGAGGTTGTTGAATGTGAGAAGCAGGTCGTCTACTAGTGACTCGACATGCTTAGTTTTGATGACGACAACATCCACATATGCTTCGACCGTTTTGCCGATATGTTTCTCCAGGCATATTTGAATCATGCGTTTGTAGGTGGCGCCGGTGTTTTCCAGCCCGAAGGGCATAGTGTTGAAGCAGAAAGGCCCGTATGGGGCAATGAACGATGTTGCGGCTTGATCAGATTCCTTCATTTTGATTTGATGGTATCCGGAGTATGCGTCGAAGAAACACAATGAGTCGTGTCATGCAGTAGCATCAATGATCTGATCGATGCGGGGGAGGGGGGAGGGATCCTTAGGGCAGGCCTTGTTGAGGTCTTTGAAATCGACGCACAGGCGCCAAGATTTATCCTTCTTTGGTACCATCACCAGGTTTGCTAGCTAGTCCGGATGTTTTATTTCTCTAATGAACCCGGCCTCAATTAACTTGGCTAGTTCCTCCCCCATAGCTTGTCGGTTGGGTTCAAAAAAGCGCTGCAGTGTTTGCTTGACCGGCTTGTATCCCTTCAATATGTTGAGGCTGTGTTCGGCCAACCTGTGTGGGATTCCTGGCATGTCAGAAGGGTGCCAGGAAAATATGTCCCGGTTCTCACGCAAGAACGCGCGTAATGTGGCGTCGACTATAGGGTCCAGTTGTTCCCTGATGGAGGCTGTCTTCTTGGGGTCCGTCGGGTGAACTTCAAATTTGACTATTTCGTCTGCTGGTTTGAAGGAGGTGGATTTGGGGCGCTTATCGAGGATTACGTCGTCCCTATCCACCATGGAGTGTAGTGCAGTCAATTCTTCGGCCGCAAGGGCCACGGATAGTGCCTCGAGGGCCAGAGGTGTGGTTTTGTTTTCAGCGCAGAGTGCTATATCTGGATCACTGGCGAGAGTGATAATACCGTTGGGCCCGGGCATCTTGAGCTTCATATACCCGCAATGAGGTATGGCTTGAAAGCGCGTGAATGCATCCCGCCCTAATAGGGCGTGATATCCACTATTGAAAGGGGCCACTTGGAAGGTTATCTCTTTGGACTGATAGTTCTCTGGCGTGCCGAATACCACGTCGAGCTTATTTTTTCCCGCCCATCTTGCTTCCCGACTGGGAATGCTTCCTCGAAAGGTCGTACCACTTTGCTCGATGGGGCTTCTGTCTATTTGCATTTTACTGAGTGTGTCCTCGTAAATGAGGTTCAATCCGCTGTCGCCGTCCATGAGCATTTTAGTGAGTCGAAAGCCATCCACAATTGGGTTGAGGACCAAGGCAGCCAGTGCTCGTACTGGCCGGAATTTTGGTTCATCATTGGCATTAAAAGTTATTGGCCTGTCGTTCAAGGGATTTATTGCTGCGACTTGGCAGACTTCGGGAGGTCACGGAGTGTTCTCTTACGCCGATTGTTTGAAGCGAAAGTCTTGAAGACTGTCAATACTCTGAGGTCGTCGTCTTCCGAAAAGTGTGGCTCTGAGGTATTTTTGGTGAGGATATCCTCACCGCTCTTGGCTACTTGCCGGAGTAAACAACATGCTCTAAGGCTGTGGGTTGGTTCGGTATCCGGTGTCATGTGTATTTTGCATGGCCTATCAAGCCATCCTTCAAGAAAGGTGCCACGTCCCGAATGGGTTTGATTTTCTTGCCTATGGGGTCGGGTGCCCCGCGAGGGTGCATCCTTTATGCCCGCTAGGGAGGTGGCGTGAAGGCCGGTGGTTCCTAGCGAGCTATCTGAGTTTTCCAGGCGCTTTCCATTGGGCAGTACTTCTGTACTATGGTTGCCAAGTCAGCGAAGTGTAGTATGCGACGACGGTTGAGGGTGTTGAGGATTCCTTTGTCCGTACAATTATTGCAGAATGCTGAAATCGCGTCCTCGTCGCGGCAATATTTAACCTTGTCCTTGACAAGAAGGAATCTGGCCCAGAAGTGATGGACTATTTCCTGAGGCTGCTGCCGTACGTACATGAGGTCGCGTATATCCAGGAGACCGAAATTGCTTGGCGAATATTACTTGTGGTGGGTGGGTGGCGTTAAATCCGAACCCTGACCCAATGTGGAATCCGGAGTTTGAAGAACTTCCGAGTTTATTAGTTCGGGATCCGGCATGTCCAATGATTCCTTAGGCTCAATGTCCGACTCTATGTTTGGAAGACCGGGAGTGTCACCCCGCAGACGAGTATCCGGCTCTATGAGCTTAGAAATCCGAACATAGCTTGTTTTCAGTATAGGGGAAGAGCTGTTGTTGCTTTGCTCCTCTACGACTGCTATCTGATGGGTGATCGACAGAGATTTAATTTCTCTCTGATCAGGTTTAAGTCCAATCTGATCATAGTCCGTAGCGACTCCCAGGGCGGCGATGTGATCCAGGAGTTCGTTTAAGGATGAAAAATCCGCCAGATCCATCTGCTTGGAGTATTCGGAGGCGAAACGGAGACGATTTTCGATGACTTGGGAAGTCATCATTGGCTCAAAGGCCGAACGGGCGGCCATGGTAAAGATGCCTAGCCGGGGGGGCTTGGCCTGAGGCCAGGGCTCCTCTGGAATTGATACCATCCATGGTAACTGTAACACCCACAATGCGGCTATATCTCCCACGTGTCGGAGCACGACTTAGAGGCATAGCCGCATGGTAGTTTTGTCGCAAGAGGGATAATCTTCATACAATCCCATGTACTGAATAAGAAAGGGATAAAGAGTTGGCTTACAATCGCCACTTCACACAATACATAAAAAATCCATACATCATCCAAAGTACAATCAAAGGTCTGACTACGGAACCAAAATAAAGGAAGACAACCCCAAATGCTAGATCCCCGATCGTCCCAACTGGGCTCCACTACTGATCATCAGGAAAAGAAACATAGTAACAGCCCGAATCCTCGTCGAACTCCCACTTGAGTTCGGTATCATCACCTGCACTGGTATCCTCGGCACCTGCAACTGTTTGGAAGTATCCGTGAGTCACGAGGACTCAGCAATCTCACACCCACGAGATCAAGAATATTTAAGCTTATGCGTAGGGGAAGGTAGTGAGGTGGAGCTGCAGCAAGCACTAAGCATATATGGTGGCTAACATACGCAAATAAGAGCGAGAAGAGAAGCAACGCAACGGTCGAGAATCTAGAAGTGATCAAGAAGTGATCCTGAAACTACTTACGTTCAAGCATAACACAAGACCGTGTTCACTTCCCGGACTCCGCCGGAAAGAGACCATCACGGCTACGCACGCGGTTGATTTATTTTAATTAAGTTAAGTGTCAAGTTATCTACAACCATATATTAACAAATTCCCATCTGCCACATAACCACGGGCACGGCTCTTTAAAGTTTATACCCTGCAGGGGTGTCCCAACTTAGCCCATCACAAGCTCTCACGGTCAACGAAGGATATTCCTTCTCCTGGGAAGACCCGATCAGTCTAGGAATCCCGGTTACAAGACATTTTGACATTGGTAAAACAAGACCAGCAAAGTCGGCCGATGTGCCGACAAATCCTGATAGGAGTTGCACGTATCTCGTTCTCAGGGCACACCGGATGGGCCAGACATCGGGTTGCCATAGAACCTGGTTGCCCAGGGGGGCGCCAGACATCGCCCAGTTTGGAGCAACACTCAGAGGAGCACTAGCCCGGGGGTTTAAAATAAAGATGGCCCTTGAGTCCGCGGAACCCAAGGGAAAAAGGCTTAGGTGGCAAATGTTAAAACCAAGGTTGGGCCTTGCTGGAGGAGTTTTATTCAAAGCGAACTGTCAAGGGGTTACCATAACACCCAACCACGTAAGGAACACAAAAAATCAAGGAACATAACACCGGTATGACGGAAACTAGGGCGGCAAGAGTGGAACAAAACACCAGGCAAAAGGCCGAGCATTAATTAAAATAAGAGATATTGTGATATCCCAACATATCCACATTCCAACATGGAACAAACTTCAACATCACCTGCAACTAGCAACGCTATAAGAGGGGTTGAGCAAAAGCGGTAACATAGCCAAACAACGGTTTGCTAGGAAGGTGGGTTAGAGGCTTGACATGTCAATATGGGAGGCATGCTATAAAAAGTGGTAGATAGCGCGACATAACAATAGAGCGAACAACTAGCAAGCAAAGATAGAAGTGATTCCGAGGGTATGGTCATCTTGCTTGCAAAGTTCTCACAGTTGTCGAAAGCTTGATCCTCGTTAGCATACTCAACAGGTTCCTCGTTCACGTACTCGTCTCCTGGCTCTACCCAAAGAAGAACACAAGCAAAGGACCAACAATCAATCATGGTGCAATGCACAAGCAACATGATGCAATACATGGCATGATATGCAAGATGTGATATGCAATGCATATGTGTGCTCCGGAAGGGAAAGAATGATCAAGGCATCAACTTGGCAAACCAAGTATGTCGCTGGAAAGATGAGATGATTTTGGTTGAAGTCAATATAAATATCACCAGAAACGGATGCACGGTTTGCAAATGACAAGCAACACAAGAATGACGCAAAACTGCGATTAACAGCACGATGCCACCTAGAATGCAACAAAAAACTAAGCTACTGCACTCCAACATAGCAACAAAGCAAGTATTTTTTCTTGTGGGAATGGAAATGAAAAACACGAGATACTTTTTCTAGAAATATGGACTAATGGAAGTTTAACCCCTAAGGAAGCACTTTATGAGGCTTCTCGTAATTTGATTGATTTATTTCTTCCTTTTCTACACGCGGAGGAAGAGGGCGCTAGTTTCGAAGAAAATAAAAACATGTTTATTCCACCCCTTTTTACTTTTCAAAAAAGATTAAATAATCTAAAGAAAAACAAAAAAGGAATTCCATTGAATTGGGAGTTACTCTACGTATTGCTTGACGTAAAACCAATAGTGGATTTGTTTCTGTCTTTTGTTGAATCTTTTTTTGGCAGTGATTTACAAGAGATGCTTGACAAAACATGAACACTGAGCTATGGCTAAATCATAATAGAGCAGGTTCAAACAAGCATGGCAAAAGTGCAAAAGATATCAACTTCACAGACTTAGTGAAAATACTAACATGTCAAAAACAACATCAGGAAGCATTGTTTAGAGCAAGCAAACAACATGCTACATGAACATATCATGGCAAATAAAGGCATGTCATGATTCTACTAGAAGGATAGAACCAATGTCCCTTACTGAACATGAGCCAAAAAGGCACAGAAGATATGATGGCACCCATGTAAACATAGCAAGTTTTATTAACAGTTTCAGACTTAGAAGAAAAACAGGGCTTGGCATAAACAGAATTATGATAGCAACTTTGCGAGCTCATGCCACTCACCACAGAGCATTGCATGACAACATAAGCATACCAATAGCAACAAGACATGTTCATGAATCTAACCATGGTAAGATCAAGTTAATAGGGTGTGTGGATCACTAGAAACAATCATGGCAATATTGATTAACATGTTAACATTCTGCCAGGAACATTTAATAGCAAAAACAGAGCAAGCAAAAGACATACTAGAGAACTCCATAATAGCAACCAGGGGCATGGATGGATAGAGCATAACCACATGTTCAAAACATCCTTACTGAAGTATCTCAAAATAAGCATGGATCTCACTGTAGTATCAAGTTTACATGGCATCAAAATAACTGTAGGAAATAGACTTGGCAAAATCCTAAGTCCCTGAAAACAGCAACATTCTGAAGCCTAGTTTGCATGCTTGTGCTAGCCACAACATAGATCACAAAAATACAAGACTTGCACCCCTGTAAAGATGGCATGTTGTAGTTCAAAACTCATGTAGACCTCATGCTCATATGATGCACACATCAAATGCAATAAAAATGACAAAACACCATGATATGATAAGTACCGGCAGTCAACATTTTATAGCACTCTTGCATCAATTAAAATGGCATCATAATGGGCATTAACATGCCTGGAAATGCTTCAAACATGAAGAGCTCAACAAGACGAACATTTTGACATATCGTAAGCAAGATTTGGTGCCACAGTCATGGAGATATGATGCGTTGAATAGGGGCACAAATCATTGCAGAAAACGACTTAGTGGGAAATTCGGGGTCAACCTCCTCCTAGATCTAGGGTTAGCATGGATCCCGAGGTTGGTCGGAGATGTCGCCGGAGATGAGGACACCGGCCGGAGCTCAAAGGGGAGGTCATCGGCGACGGGGTGGCCGGATCCGGACGGCGGGGTGCTCCCCGGCCGGGATCCTGCCGGATCCGGGCACGGTCGACGAGGGGGCGGCGCTGGGTGGCGAGGCGGCGGCGCGGTGGAGCCCGGCCGGTGCGGGGGCAACGGAGCGCGGGAGCGGTGGCGGGGCGGTGCTTGGGCGCGGGCGCGGCGGCGGCGGCGGACACGTGGTGGAGCCCGATTGGCTGCGGGGTTGCGGGCGGACGTGTCCGTCGGTGGGGAAGGTGTGTCCGGTGGTGGAGAGGGGGAAAGCTAGGGTTTCATCCGCGAATTTTCGGGGAGGGGCACATATTTATAAATAGAAGGAGGTAGGAGTGTCCAAATGAGGTGCGGTTTTCGCCCACACGATCGTGATACGACGACGGAGGACATGGAGATGGTTTAGATGGGTTATTGGGCTGTTTTGGAGGGGTGTTGGGCTGCAACACACAAGGGGCTTTTGCGGTTACCCGGTTAACCGTTCGGGCATCAAACGACCTCCAAATGGAATGAAATTTGACAGGCGGTCTACCGGTGGTGTACCAAGGCCACTTGAAAAATCTCGGCCCATTCCGAGAACGTTTAACTCCCGCTCATGGAAAGAGACAAGAGGGGTGCGCCGGGTGCATGTGGGGGTGTCGGATTGCGAAACGGACAACGGGGAAAATGCTCGGATGCATGAGACGAACACGAATGCAAATGCGATGCACATGATGACATGATATGAAATGCATGACATGAACAAAAAGCAAAACGAAAGAAAAAACCCAACCATGAAGGGTATCTCATAACTTAAAGCCGAAAATGGCAAGAGTCGGAGTTACAAATATGGCAAGTTACATTCGGGGTGTTACAACACTCCACCACTACAAGAGGATCTCGCCCCGAGATCTAGGATTGAAAGAACTCCGGATATTCAGAACGGAGGTGATCCTCGCGCTCCTAGGTGGCTTCTCGGTCGGAATGGTGTGACCACTTCACTTTCAGGAATTTGATAGACTTGTTGCGAGTCTTGCGCTTGGTTTCTTCAAGAATAGCAATAGGATGCTCATGATAAGACATATCTTCTTGGAGATAAATCTATTTCGAAGTTGATGGTGCGCTCGGGAGTCTTGAAGCACTTGCGAAGCTGTGACACGTGAAACACATCGTGCACATTTGCAAAGTTGGGCGGAAGCTCAAGTTGATAGGCGAGGTCACCTCTTCTGCCGATGATCTTGAAAGGACCCACGTATCAGGGGGGAAAGCTTCCCTTTGATACCGAAGCAACGAGTGCCTTTCATTGGAGAGACGCGGAGGTAGACATGGTCTCCGATCTCGAAAGCCAAGTCATGGTGCTTGCTATCATAGTAACTCTTTTGGCGCGATTGCGCGGATTTGAGATTTTCATGGCTGACTTTACACATTTCTTTAGCTTCTGTGATTAAGTCGTTGCCAAGAAGTTGGCGTTCACCAGTCTCTGACCAATTGAGAGGAGTATGACACTTTCTGCCATAGAGAATTTCGAATGGGGCCTTGCCCGAACTCGCTTGGAAGCTGTTGTTGTAGGAGAACTCAGCATATGGAAGACAATCCTCCCACTTCATACCGAAGGAAATGACACAAGCCCTAAGCATTAGGGATGAAAACGGAGCGGAAATGGACGGAACTGAGTGCTATTATATTTGTTTTCATAATTTTTTGCAGAAGCGGAAACGAATACAGAAACCCCGGAAATGAACACAGAAACAGATATTACTGGAAACAAACACGGAGCGAATACAAAGCAGATACGGAAACACAAATAGGCATTGATCGGAACTTAAAAACCCCTTGAACCATAGAGAAATACATAAAAAAATTAATGAGTTGTTAACATGGCTACAAAATAATATCATTATGTTAGCAAATTAGCGTAGTATTGTAGTAGTACCGGACAATTGCGTATAGGGTCAAGCTGAGTACATGTGTGGTAGTAGACATTGGGCCTTAGATCCATTCTACTAATTTTGTCATTGTGTTCTCTTTGGTGGTTGGGCTACAAAGCAGCTATTGGTCTATAGTGAAAACAGAAATTCCATATTCACGGAAACAGAAAGTTCCATTTCCATGCATGTTCCACCAGAAAACACTGTTCTGTTTTTGTTTCCATTTCCGCATAAAAATTTCCATTTCCACTTCTGTTTTGCAAATTTCCATTTCTGTTTTCATATCTCCTCTTCGTTTCCATTTTTCCTCTGGAAAAACGGAAAGTTTCCACTCCATTTTCATCCTATCTTCAAGGATTTGATTGACTCGCTCGACTTGGCCACTAGTTTGAGGATGGAAAGTTGTGCTGAAGCGAATGTTGGTGCCCATGGCCTTCTAGAAGGAGTCCCAAAACTTGGAGGTGAAAATGCTTCCACGATCTGAAGATATCAATTGCGGAATACCATGCAAGGAGACAATCCTGGAGCTGTATAGCTCTGCCAGCTGAGCTGCTGTGATAGATTCTTTGATTGGAAGGAAATGAGCCACTTTAGTAAGCTTGTCGATGACAACGAAGATAGTGAAGGAAATATGCCCTAGAGGCAATAATAAAGTTATTATTTATTTCCTTGTATCATGATAAATGTTTATTATTCATGCTAGAATTGTATTAACTGGAAACATAATACATGTGTGAATACATAGACAAAGAGAGTGTCACTAGTATGCCTCTACTTGACTAGCTCGTTGATCAAAGATGGTTATGTTTCCTAACCATAGACATGAGTTGTCATTTGATTAACGGGATCACATCATTAGGAGAATGATGTGATTGACTTGACCCATTCCGTTAGCATAGCACTTGATCATTTAGTTTGTTGCTATTGCTTTCTTCATGACTTATACATGTTCCTATGACTATAGATTATGCAACTCCCGTTTACCGGAGGAACACATTGTGTGCTACCAAACATCACAACGTAACTGGGTGATTATAAAGGTGCTCTACAGGTGTCTCCGAAGGTACTTGTTGGGTTGGCGTATTTCGAGATTAGGATTTGTCACTCCGATTGTCGGAGAGGTATCTCTGGGCCCTCTCGGTAATGCACATCACTTAAAGCCTTGCAAGCATTGCAGCTAATGAGTTAGTTGTGGGATGATGTATTACAGAACAAGTAAAGAGACTTGCCGGTAACGAGATTGAACTAGGTATTAAGATACCGACGATCCAATCTCGGGCAAGTAACATACCGATGACAAAGGGAACAACGTATGTTGTTATGCGGTCTGACCGATAAAGATCTTCGTAGAATATGTAGGAGCCAATATGAGCATCCAGGTTCCGCTATTGGTTATTGACCGGAGACGTGTCTCGATCATGTCTACATTGTTCTTGAACCCGTAGGGTCTGCACGCTTAATGTTACGATGACAGTTTCATTATGAGTTTATATGTTTTGATGTACCGAAGGTTGTTTGGAGTCCTGGATGTGATCACGGACATGACGAGGAGTCTCGAAATGGTCGAGACATAAAGATTGATATATTGGAAGCCTATGTTTGGACATCCGAAGTGTTCCGGGTGAAATCGGCATTTTACCGGAGTACCAGGAGGTTCCCGGAACCCCCCGGTAACCTAATGGGCCTTAATGGGCCTAGTGGAGGAAG
>NC_041380.1:348823992-348830888 GCF_002162155.2 Triticum dicoccoides
CAAGTCCTAGTTCAACATGGAAAGGGGGAGTCCTACTCCCGGTGGGAGTAGGACTCCTCCTGGCGCGCCCCTTGCCTGGCTGCACCTCCTCCCCCTTGCTCCTTTATATACGGGGGCAGGGGGCACCCCATAGAAACAACAATTGATCATTGATCTCTTAGCCGTGTGCGGTGCCCCCCTCCACCATAATCCTCGATAATATTGTAGTGGTGCTTAGGCGAAGCCCTGCGACGGTAGAACATCAAGATCGTCACCACACCGTCGTGCTGACGGAATTCTTCCCCGACATTCTGCTGGATCGGAGTCCGGGGATCGTCATTGAGCTGAACGTGTGCTAGAACTCGGAGGTGCCGTAGTTTCGGTGCTTGATCGGTCGGGCCGTGAAGACGTACAACTACATCAACCGCGTTGTGCTAACGCTTCCACTTTTGGTCTACGAGGGTACGTAGACAACACTCTCCTCTCTCGTTGCTATGCAGCACCATGATCTTGCGTGTGCGTAGGAAATTTTTTGAAATTACTATGTTCCCCAACAGTGGCATCCGAGCCTAGGTTTTATGCGTTGATGTTGTGCACGAGTAGAACACAAGTGAGTTGTGGGCGATATAAGTCATACTAGTTACCAGCATGTCATATTTTGGTTCGGCGGTATTGTTGGATGAAGCGGCCCGGACCGACATTACGCGTACGCTTACGCGAGACTGGTTCTACCGACGTGCTTTGCACACAGGTGGCTGGCGGGTGTCAGTTTCTCCAACTTTAGTTCAACCAAGTGTGGCTACGCCCAGTCCTTGCGAAGGTTAAAACAGCACCAACTTGACAAACTATCATTGTGGTTTTGATGCGTAGGTAAGAACGGTTCTTGCTAAGCCCGTAGCAGCCACGTAAAACTTGCAACAACAAAGTAGAGGACGTCTAACTTGTTTTTGCAGGGCATGTTGTGATGTGATATGGTCAAGACATGATGCTAAATTTTATTGTATGAGATGATCATGTTTTGTAACTGAGTTATCGGCAACTGGCAGGAGCCATATGGTTGTCGCTTTATTGTATGCAATGCAATCGCGCTGTAATGCTTTACTTTATCACTAAGCGGTAGTGATATTTGTGGAAGCATAAGATTGGAGAGACGACAACGATGCTACAATGGAGATCAAGGTGTCGCACCGGTGACGATGGTGATCATGACGGTACTTCGAAGATGGAGATCACAAGTACAAGATGATGATGGACATATCATATCACTTATATTGATTGCATGTGATGTTTATCATTTATGCATCTTATCTTGCTTTGATTGACGGTAGCATTATAAGATGATCCCTCACTAAATTATCAAAGTATAAGTGTTCTTCCTGAGTATGCACCATTGCGAAAGTTCTTCGTGCTGAGACACCACGTGATGATCGGGTGTGATAGGCTCTATGTTCAAATACAACGGGTGCAAAACAGCTGCACACGCGGAATACTCAGGTTAAACTTGACGAGCCTAGCATATAAAAGATATGGCCTCGGAACACGGAGACCGAAAGGTCGAGCATTAATCATATAGTAGATATGATCAACATATTGATGTTCACCATTGATACTACTCCATCTCACGTGATGATCGGACATGGTTTAGTTGATTTGGATCATGTGATCACTTAGAGGATTAGAGGGATATCTTTCTAAGTGGGAGTTCTTAAGTAATATGATTAATTGAACTTAAATTTATCATGAACTTAGTACCTGATAGTATCTTGCTTATCTATGTTTGATTGTAGATAGATGGCTCGTGCTATTGTTCCCTTGAATTTTAATGTGTTCCTTGAGAAAGCAAAGTTGAAAGATGATGGTAGCAATTATACGGACTGGGTCCGTAACTTGAGGATTATCCTCATTGCTGCACAGAAGAATTACATCCTGGAAGCACCGCTAAGTGCCAAGCATGCTGCAGGAGCAACACCAGATTGTATGAACGTCTGGCAGAGCAAAGCTGATGACTACTCGATAGTTTAGTGTGCCATGCTTTACGGCTTAGAACCGGGTCTTGAAGGATGTTTTGAACGTCATGGAGCATATGAGATGTTCAAGGAGTTGAAGTTAATATTTCAAGCAAATGCCCGGATTGAGAGATATGAAGTCTCTAATAAGTTCTATAGCTGCAAGATGGAGGAGAATAGTTCTGTCAGTGAACATATACTCAAAATGTCTGGGTATCATAATCACTTGACTCAACTGGGGGTTAATCTTCCTGTTGATAGTGTCATTGACAGAGTTCTTCAATCACTGCCACCAAGCTACAAAAGCTTCGTGCTGAACTATAATATACAAGGGATGAATAAGACTATTCCTGAGCTCTTTGCGATGCTAAAAGCCGCAGAGGTAGAAATCAAGAAGGAGCATCAAGTGTTGATGGTCAATAAGACCACCAGTTTCAAGAAAAAGGGCAAAGGGAAGAAGAAAGGGAACTTCAAGAAGAATAGCAAACAAGTTGCTGCTCGGGAGAAGAAACCCAAGTCTGGACCTGAGCCTGAGACTGAGTGCTTCTACTGCAAGCAGACTGGTCACTGGAAGCGGAACTGCCCCAAGTATTTGGCAGATAAGAAGGATGGCAAAGTGAACAAAGGTATATGTGATATACATGTTATTGATGTGTGCCTTACTAATGCTCGCAGTAGCACCTGGGTATTTGATATTGGTTCTGTTGCTAACATTTGCAACTCGAAACAGGGGCCATGGATTAAGCAAAGATTGGCTAAGGACGAGGTGACGATGCGCGTGGGAAATGGTTCCAAAGTCGATGTGATCGCGGTCGGCACGCTACCTCTACATCTACCTTCGGGATTAGTATTAGACCTAAATAATTGTTATTTGGTGCCAGCGTTGAGCATGAACATTATATCTGGATCTTGTTTGATGCGAGACGGTTATTCATTTAAATCAGAGAATAATGGTTGTTCTATTTATATGAGTAATATCTTTTATGGTCATGCACCCTTGAAGAGTGGTCTATTTTTGATGAATCTCGATAGTAGTGATACACATATTCATAATGTTGAAATCAAAAGATGCAGAGTTGATAATGATAGTGCAACTTATTTGTGGCACTGCTGTTTAGGTCATATCGGTATAAACCGCATGAAGAAACTCCATACTAATGGACTTTTGGAATCACTTGATTATGAATCACTTGGTACTTGTGAACCATGCCTGATGGGTAGGATGACTAAAACGCCGTTCTCCGGTACTATGGAGAGAGCAACAGATTTTTTGGAAATCATACATACATATGTATGTGGTCCAATGAATGTTGAGGCTCGTGGCGGATATCGTTATTTTCTCACCTTCACAGATGATTTAAGCAGATATGGGTATATCTACTTAATGAAACATAAGTTTGAAACATTTGAAAAGTTCAAAGAATTTCAGAGTGAAGTTGAAAATCATCGTAACAAGAAAAATAAAGTTTCTACGATCTGATCGTGGATGAGAATATTTGAGTTACGAGTTTGGTCTACATTTGAAACAATGCGGAATAGTTTCGCAACTCACGCCACCCGGAACACCACAGCGTAATGGTGTGTCTGAATGTCGTAATCGTACTTTATTAGATATGGTGCAATCTATGATGTCTCTTACTGATTGACCGTTATCGTTTTGGGGTTGTGCTTTAGAGACGGCTGCATTCACGTTAAATAGGACACCATCGAAATCCGTTGAGACGACGCCTTATGAACTGTGGTTTGGCAAGAAACCAAAGTTGTCATTTCTGAAAGTTTGGGGCTGCGATGCTTATGTGAAAAAGCTTCAACCTGATAAGCTTGAACCCAAATCAGAGAAATGTGTCTTCATAGGATACCCAAAGGAGACTGTTGGGTACACCTTCTATCACAGATCCGAAGGCAAGACTTTTGTTGCTAAATTCGGAGTTTTTCTAGAGAAGGAGTTTCTCTCAAAGAAGTGAGTGGGAGAAAAGTAGAACTTGATGAGGTATGTATACCTGCTCCCTTATTGGAAAGTAGTACATCATAGAAACCGGTCTGTGACACCTACACCAATTAGTGAGGAAGCTAATGATAATGATCATGAAACTTCAGATCAAGTTACTACCGAACCTCGTAGATCAACCAGAGTAAGATCCGCACCAGAGTGGTACGGTAATCCTTTTCTGGAAGTCATGCTACAAGATCATGATGAACCTACAAACTATGAAGAAGCGATGGTGAGCCCAGATTCCGCAAAATGGCTAGAAGCCATGAAATCTGAGATGGGATCCATGTATGAGAACAAAGTGTGGACTTTGGTTGACTTGCCTGTTGATCGGCAAGCAATTGAGAATAAATGGATCTTCAAGAAGAAGACTGACGTTGACGGTAATGTTACTGTCTATAAAGCTTGATTTGTTGCGAAAGGTTTTCGACAAGTTCAAGGGATTGACTACGATGAGACCTTCTCACCCGTAGCGATGCTTAAGTCTGTCCGAATCATGTTAGCAATTGCTGCATTTTATGATTATGAAATTTGGGAAATGGATGTCAAAACTGCATTCCTGAATGGATTTCTGGAAGAAGAGTTGTATATGATGCAACCAGAAGGTTTTGTCGATCCAAAGGGAGCTAACAAAGTGTGCAAGCTCCAGCGATCCATTTATGGACTGGTGCAAGCCTCTCGGAGTTGGAATAAACGCTTTGATAGTGTGATCAAAGCATTTGGTTTTATACAGACTTTTGGAGAAGCCTGTATTTACAAGAAAGTGAGTGGGAGCTCTGTAGCATTTCTGATATTATATGTGGATGACATATTATTGATTGGAAATAATATAGAATTTCTGGATAGCATAAAGGGATACTTGAATAAGAGTTTTTCAATGAAATACCTCGGTGAAGCTGCTTACATATTGGGCATTAAGATCTATAGAGATAGATCAAGACGCTTAATTGGAATTTCACAAAGCACATACCTTGACAAAGTTTTGAAGAAGTTCAAAATGGATCAAGCAAAGAAAGGGTTCTTGCCTGTGTTACAAGGTGTGAAGTTGAGTAAGACTCAATGTCCGACCACTGCAGAAGATAGAGAAAAAATGAAAGATGTTCCCTATGCTTCAGCCATAGGCTCTATCATGTATGCAATGTTGTGTACCAGACCTGATGTGTGCCTTGCTATAAGTCTAGCAGGGAGGTACCAAAGTAATCCAGGAGTGGATCACTGGACAGCAGTCAAAAACATCCTGAAGTACCTGAAAAGAACTAAGGATATGTTTCTCATATATGGAGGTGACAAAGAGCTCATCGTAAATGGTTACGTTGATGCAAGCTTTGACACTGATTCGGATGATTCTAAATCGCAAACCGGATACGTGTTTACATTAAACGGTGGAGCGGTCAGTTGGTGCAGTTCTAAACAAAGCGTCGTGGCGGGATCTACATGTGAAGAGGAGTACATAGCTTCTTCGGAAGCAGCAAATGAAGGAGTCTGTATGAAGGAGTTCATATCCGATCTAGGTGTCATACCTAGTGCATCGGGTCCAATGAAAATATTTTGTGACAATACTCGTGCAATTGCCTTGGCAAAGGAATCCAGATTTCACAAGAGAACCAAGCACATCAAGAGACACTTCAATTCCATTCGGGATTTAGTCCAAGTGGGAGACATAGAAATTTGCAAGATACATACGGATCTGAATGTTGCAGACCCGCTGACTAACCCTCTTCCACGAGCAAAACATGATCAGCACCAAGGCTCCATGGGTGTTAGAATCATTACTGTGTAATCTAGATTATTGACTCTAGTGCAAGTGGGAGACTGAAGGAAATATGCCCTAGAGGCAATAATAAAGTTATTATTTATTTCCTTGTATCATGATAAATGTTTATTATTCATGCTAGAATTGTATTAACCGGAAACATAATACATGTGTGAATACATAGACAAACAGAGTATCACTTGGATGCCTCTACTTGACTAGCTCGTTGATCAAAGATGGTTATGTTTCCTAACCATAGACATGAGTTGTCATTTGATTAACGGGATCACATCATTAGGAGAATGATGTGATTGACTTGACCCATTCCGTTAGCATAGCACTTGATCGTTTAGTTTGTTGCTATTGCTTTCTTCATGACTTATACATGTTCCTATGACTATAGATTATGCAACTCCCGTTTACCGGAGGAACACATTGTGTGCTACCAAACATCACAACGTAACTAGGTGATTATAAAGGTGCTCTACAGGTGTCTCCGAAGGTACTTGTTGGGTTGGCGTATTTCGAGATTAGGATTTGTCACTCCGATTGTCGGAGAGGTATCTCTGGGCCCTCTCGGGTAATGCACATCACTTAAAGCCTTGCAAGCATTGCAGCTAATGAGTTAGTTGTGGGATGATGTATTACAGAACGAGTAAAGAGACTTGCCGGTAACAAGATTGAACTAGGTATTAAGATACCGACGATCGAATCTCGGGCAAGTAACATACCGATGACAAAGGGAACAACGTATGTTGTTATGTGGTCTGACCGATAAAGATCTTCGTAGAATATGTAGGAGCCAATATGAGCATCCAGGTTCCGCTATTGGTTATTGACCGGAGACGTGTCTCGGTCATGTCTACATTGCTCTCGAACCCGTAGGGTCCGCATGCTTAACGTTACGATGACAGTTTCATGATGAGTTTATATGTTTTGATGTACCGAAGGTTGTTCGGAGTCCCGGATGTGATCACGGACATGACGAGGAGTCTCGAAATGGTCGAGACATGAAGATTGATATATTGGAAGCCTATGTTTGGACATCAGAAGTGTTCCGGGTGAAATCGGCATTTTACCGGAGTACCGGGAGGTTACCGGAACCCCCCGGTAACCTAATGGGCCTTAATGGGCCTAGTGGAGGAAGTAGAGAGGAGGCCAAGGGGCA
>NC_041380.1:348831177-348884170 GCF_002162155.2 Triticum dicoccoides
TTCCGCTCTTTCTCTCCTTCCCCCCAAGTCCTAGTTCAACATGGAAAGGGGGGAGTCCTACTCCCGGTGGGAGTAGGACTCCTCCTGGCGTGCCCCTTGCCTGGCCGCACCTCCTCCCCCTTGCTCCTTTATATACGGGAGCAGGGGGGCACCCCATAGACACAACAATTGATCATTGATCTCTTAGCCGTGTGCGGTGCCCCCCTCCACCATAATGCTCGATAATATTGTAGCGGTGCTTAGGCGAAGCCCTGCGACGGTAGAACATCAAGATCGTCACCACGCCGTCGTGCTGACGGAACTCTTCCCTGACATTCTGCTGGATCGGAGTCCAGGGATCGTCATCGAGCTGAACGTGTGCTAGAACTCGGAGGTGCCGTAGTTTCGGTGCCTTATCGGTCGGGCCGTGAAGATGTACGACTACATCAACCGCGTTGTGCTAACGCTTCCGCTTTCGGTCTACGAGGGTACATAGACAAAACTCTCCTCTCTCATTGCTATGCATCACCATGATCTTGCGTGTGTGTAGGAATTTTTCTGAAATTACTACGTTCCCCAACAGATAGCATCATTTCCACGCTTGGACTTGGGAAATCCAGTCACGAAGTCCATTTCAATATGGTCAAACTTCCATTCTGGAATAGCAAGAGGTTGGAGGAGACCAGCTGGTCGGTTGTGTTCTCCTTTCACCCTTCTGCAGACATCACATTCATTCACGAATTGAGCAATTTCTCGCTTCATTCGAGTCCACAAATATGACTGCTTGAGGTCATGGTACATCTTCGTACTTCCAGGATGAATGGATAGAAGGGAATTGTGTGCCTCGTTCATTATGATCTTCCTTAGGTCACCTTTAGGAACCACAATTCGGTCCTCGAAGAATAGAGTGTCTTTGTCATCAATGCGATGGCACTTGTATTTGGGTTGGCTCTTGGCAATCCCACGTTTCACCTTCTTCACCATGGTATCAAGAAGTTGTGCCTCACGAATTTGATCTTCCAAAGTAGGAGAGACTTGGAGGTTGGCAAGAAAGCCTTGAGGAACAACTTGGAGATTCAGTTTGCGGAAAGCTTCACAAAGGTCCGGTTGGAAGGGCTTGAGAATTAAGTTGTTGCAGTAAGCCTTCCTAATCAAAGCATCTGCAATGACATTAGCCTTGCCTGGAGTATATTCGATACTCGAATTGTATTCTTGAATCATTTCGACCCATCGAGTCTGTCTGAGGTTGAGGTTGGGTTGAGTGAATATGTACTTCAGGCTCTTATGATCTATGAAGATGTCCACTTTCCTTCCCAACAAGGGATGTCTCCACGTTAATAATGCATGGACAACTGCCGCCAACTCAAGATCGTGAGTGGGGTAGTTCCTTTCGTTGGGATTCAACTGACGAGAGGTATAAGCCACAACTTTCTTCTCTTGCATTAAACAGCACCGAGACCTTGCAAGGAGGCATCACATAAAACTTCGAATGGCTTGGATTCGTCAGGAGGAGTCAAGACAGGAGCTGTGACCAGCTTCTCTTTGAGGGTGTTGAAAGAAACGTCACACTCAGGCGTCCACACATACTTGACATGCTTCTGGAGGAGGTTGGAAAGAGGCTTTGCAATGTTAGAGAAATTCTCAACGAATCTTCGACAATAACTTGCAAGCCTAATAAAACTGCGGAGCTGCTTGACATTCTGAGGAGGTTCCCAATTCACAATTGCAGACACCTTCTCGGGTTTAACAGTGATGCCCTTGGCGGAGATGATATGACCAAGGTAAAGAACCTCATCAAGCCGGAACTCACACTTGGAAAACTTCGCATAGAATTGATGCTCTCTGAGTTTGTCGAGCACCAATCTCAAATGCTTGGCATGATCCTCCTTATTATTGGAACAGACCAAGATATCGTCGAGATACACCAGGATGAAATCATTTGTGTAAGGGTTGAAGATGAAGTTCATCATGCGAGAGAACGTTGGAGGAGCATTGACAAGGCCGAAAGACATGACAGTATATTCATGAGAACCATAGCTTGTTCTGAATGCTGTCTAGGGGATATCTTGTTCACAAATGCGAATCTGATGATAACCCATACGGAGATCAAGCTTGGAGAATACTTTGGCACCCTTAAGTTGCTCGAATAGCTCATTGATGTTGAGAAGTGGATACTTGTTCTTTATTGTCTTATTGTTCAATGGACGGTAGTCGACATAGAGTTGTTCTGTTCCATCCTTCTTCTTGACAAAAAGAACACCACGACCCCATGGAGATGAACTCGGTCTGATCAGACCCATACGCTCTTGTTCATCGAGTTGTTTCTTCAACTCCTTCAACTCCTCTGGTCCAAGCTTGTAAGGACGCTTGCAAACAGGTTCCATGCCAGCTCAAGATTGATAACGAATTCAACTGGTCAGTGAGGAGGCATTCCTGGAAGCTCTTCTGGAAAGACGTCTTGGTATTCACAAATGACTGGAATATGAGAGATGGCGTTCAACTCACCCTTCTCATTGAAAGAAAACAGTCGAATGGTTTCGTCCTGAGCGGCATAGATGATCACCTCCTCAGAAGAGTGTGTCAATTGAATTTCCCTGGCAGCACAATCAAGCTGAGCCTTGTGCTTAGAAAGCCAGTCCATGCCGAGAATTATATCAATATCCGAGTCACCAAGAACAATTGGAGAAGACAGAAATTTATAGTTTCCCATCTTGACAGAAACATCCGAAACCATGGAGCTTCCGTTCATGAATTTACCCGAAGAGACAACTGACAACTGTCTAGGAAAATCTTGGAAAACCAACTCATGCTTCGATGCAAAAGGTCTTGAAATGAAGCAATGCGATGCACCAGTATCAAATAAAACTTTTGCAGGAAAGTCATTAACAGGAAGGTTACCCATGATCACTTCTGAAGAATCCTCTGCCTGAGCTGCGTTCATCATGTTCACCTTTGCAGACATGGAATTATGCTTGACCACTGCATTGCTGGACGATCTCACAGGAGGAGGAGGTGGAAGGCGCCTTTGGTTGAAGCACTTGTTTGCATAGTGCCCTTTCTGCTGACACTTGTTGCAAGTAACCTCTGAGAGCGGATGATGCTAAGGATCACTTGACCTTGGAGTTTGAGACTAAGCTTTATTCTGATAGCCTGGGTTGGGTGGGTGGGAAGATCCATTGCCACCTTTGCTCTTTTGCTGGAAGGGCTAACGAAACGGAGGAGGAGGAGCAACCAGAACTTTTGTTGCTTAGCTGCCACTTGCAATGAAGAAGAAGATTGAACTGCATCCCTGACTCTCTTCTTAGATGCCTCACACTTGAGCTAAGCAGCTTCTTTCTTTAGAGCCATGTTATAGAATTGATCGAACTTGGTCGGCTCAAGAAGCATGAGAGCTAACTGCAGATCTTCTCTGAGGCCACCTCTGAATTGATAGATCATACTCTTTCCGTCAGGAACGTCTTGTTTACCAAAGCGAGCAAGTTTTTGAAACTGGATATTGTATTGATACACAGACATGCTACCTTGCTTGAGATTGCGGAACTCCTCACGCTTGCTCTCAGCAACACTTGGTGGGATGTGATGAGCTTTGAAGTCTCGACGGAAATCATCCCAGGTAATCACACGACCTCCTCTGGAATCTCTGTATTGTTGATACCACTCAGAAGTTTGGTCCTTGAGTTGAAATGAAGCAAACTTGAAAAAGTCCTCAGGTCTGACATTGCTACATTCAAAATGCTTACAAATGTCCACGAGCCAATCGCTGGCGTGTGTGGCCTTGACACATTTGCTGAAAGACTTCGGCTGGTTTGCGAGGAACTGGTTGAGGGTAACAAACTGAGGCTGATTGTTGCCTTGGCCTTGATTTCCTTGGTTGCCTTGCCCTTGGTTGCGCTCTTGCAAGAGTTGCAAAAGCATCTGACTGTTGGCGTTGGTGGCTGCCATGAAAGCTTGCCATGCCTCCGGAGGTGGAGGTGGTGGCGGAGGGTTCGACTAATCCCCATCATTGCGGTCCGGATTCTGACGCGTTGGAGGAGCCATCCTGAAGAGGGTGACATTCGTTAGAATCTTGATAGACATATATTCAAGTTGAATCAATGGATTGAAATTGCAACATGCAGTCTTCACAATAAACATTCGAACAAGGATGAACGAATGAATTCAAACGTAAATCATTACACGTCCATTAGGTTGAGAAGCCACTTAGATAAAGGTAGATGAATAAAGCAACAAGGTACGAATATGAGCAAATAAGTGGTAAGGATTGCCCAATCACAAACCAAATATCCGCGGGAAGAAAACTAGAGCTACTTGAATTCCCACCTATAAAACTCCCGAAACTTTCTGGTTATGCAATCAGGTGTTGGGGATACAGGGGAAGCATAATATCTCACCCAAACTAACAATTCCTGCATCCAGCTGTATCCATCCTTCAACACATAACCAAGAAACCTTCGGAAATCATGTACCTCAACCTTCGAAAAGCATCTGTTATACGAGTTATGGCAATACTCCCGAACTCCCGCCCCAGTACTAGGTGGCGTCGAGGTTATCTCACCAACAACTGCATAAAAGAGATTTTCGATGTCGGCGAACTCAACTATTCCAGAACTGCAATGATAAAATTGTGACGACAACACCTCGGAGCTCAACTCCCCGGGACACTGCCACAACCCCTAAATGTCAGGAGGCACCAAGAACAATGTTCTCGTCACAAAACAATCGGAACGATTCCAAGATACCCGTGTGATCCTAAAAAATTCGTGAAATTTGAGGAGAGGAGAGTCAAAACTTCTACGTCAGGAGGCCTCACCAGAGCTACGAAGGGACCGAGGAGTAAAAAGAATACTACTCTCTGATATATATAATCCTAAGACTCAAAACATTTTGTTCTAGACTCAACAACGTCAGCGATTTGATCAAGCAGGGGGGCTCCTAAGTCGGGGATGGCTCTGATTACCAACTTGTAACACCCACAATGCGGCTATATCTCCCACGTGTCGGAGCACGACTTAGAGGCATAGCCGCATGGTAGTTTTGTTGCAAGAGGGGTAATCTTCACACAATCCCATGTACTAAATAAGAAAGGGATAAAGAGTTGGCTTACAATCGCCACTTCACACAATACATAAAAAATCCATACATCATCCAAAGTACAATCAAAGGTCCGACTACAGAACCAAAATAAAGGAAGACAACCCCAAATGCTAGATCCCCGATCGTCCCAACTGGGCTCCACTACTGATCATCAGGAAAAGAAACATAGTAACGGACCGAATCCTCGTCGAACTCCCACTTGAGTTTGGTTTCATCACCTGCACTGGTATCCTCGGCACCTGCAACTGTTTGGAAGTATCCGTGAGTCACGAGGACTCAGCAATCTCACACCCGCGAGGTCAAGACTATTTAAGCTTATGGGTAGGGGAAGGTAGTGTGGTGGAGCTTCAGCAAGCACTAAGCATATATGGTGGCTAACATACGCAAATAAGAGCGAGAAGAGAAGCAACGCAACGGTCGAGAAGCTAAAAATGATCAAGAAGTGATCCTGAAACTACTTACGTTCAAGCATAACACAAGACCGTGTTCACTTCCCGGACTCCGCCGAAAAGAGACCATCACGGCTACACACGCGGTCGATTCATTTTAATTAAGTTAAGTGTCAAATTATCTACAACCGGATATTAACAAATTCCCATCTGCCACATAACCGCGGGCACGGCTCTCGAAAGTTTATACCCTGCAGGGGTGTGCCAACTTAGCCCATCACAAGCTCTCAAGGTCAACGAAGGATATTCCTTCTCCCGGGAAGACCCGATAGTCTTGGAATCCCACTTACAAGACATTTCGACAATGGTAAAACAAGACCAGCAAAGCCGCCCGATGTGTCGACAAATCCCGATAGGAGTCGCACATATCTCGTTCTCAGGGCACACCGGATGGGCCAGACATCGGGTTGCCATAGACCCTGGTTGCCCAGGGGGCACCAGACATCGCCCAGTTTGGAGCAACACTCAGAGGAGCACTGGCCCGGGGGTTTAAAATAAAGATGACCCTTGAGTCCGCAGAACCCAAGGGAAAAAGGCTTAGGTGGCAAATGTTAAAACCAAGGTTGGGCCTTACTAGAGGAGTTTTATTCAAAGCAAACTGTCAAGGGGTTCCCATAACACCCAACCGCGTAAGGAACGCAAAAAATCAAGGAACATAACACCGGTATGACGGAAACTAGGGCGGCAAGAGTGGAACAAAACACCAGGCAAAAGGCCGAGCCTTCCACCCTTTTCCAAGTATATAGATGCATTAATTAAAATAAGAGATATTGTGATGTCCCAACATATCCATATTCCAAAATGGAACAAACTTCAACTTCACCTGCAACTAGCAACGCTATAAGAGGGGTTGAGCAAAAGCGGTAACATAGCCAAACAACGGTTTGCTAGGAAGGTGGGTTAGAGGATTGACATGTCAATATGGGAGGCATGATATAACAAGTGGTAGATAGCGTGACATAACAATAGAGCGAACAACTAGCAAGCAAAGATAGAAGTGATTCTGAGGGTATGGTCATCTTGCTTGCAAAGTTCTCACAGTTGTCGAAAGCTTGGTCCTCGTTAGTGTACTCAACAGGTTCCTCATTCACATACTTGTCTCCTGGCTCTACCCAAAGCAAGAACACAAGCAAAGGACCAACAATCAATCACGGTGCAATGCACAAGCAACATGATACAATACATGGCATGATATGCAAGATGTGATATGCAATGCATATGCGTGCTCCGGAAGGGAAAGAAAGATCAAGGCATCAACTTGGCAAACCAAGTATGTTGCTGGAAAGATGAGATGATTTCGGTTGAAGTCAATATAAAGATCACCGGAAACGGATGCACGGTTTGCAAATGACAAGCAACACAAGAATGACGCAAAACTGCGATTAACAGCACGATGCCACCTAGAATGCAACAAAAAACTAAGCTACTGCACTCCAACATAGCAACAAAGCATATGGTAGTGATTTACAAGAGATGCTTGACAAAACATGAACACTGAGCTACAGCTAAATCACACTAGAGCAGGTCCAAACAAGCATGGCAAAAGTGCAAAAGATATCAGCTTCACAAACTTAGTGAAAATACTAACATGTCAAAAACAACATCAGGAAGCACTGTTTAGAGCAAGCAAACAACATGCTACATGAACATATCATGGCAAATAAAGGCATGGCATGATTCTACTAGAAGCATAGAACCAAAGTCCCTTACTGAACATGAGCCAAAAAGGCACAGAAGATATGATGGCACCCATGTAAACATAGCAAGTTTTATTAACAATTTCAGACTTAGAAGAAAAACAGAGCATGGCATAAACAGAATTATGATAGCAACTTTGCGAGCTCATGCCACTCACCACAGAGCATTGCATGACAACATAAGCATACCAATAGAAAGAAGACATATTCATGAAGCTAACCATAGTAAGATCAAGTTAATAGGATGCTTGGATCACCAGCAACAACCATGGCAATATTGATTAACATGTTAAGTTTCTGTCAGGAACATTTAATAGCAAAAATAGAGCAAGCAAAAGACGTACTAGAGCACTCCATAATTGCAACCAGGGGCATGGATGGATAGAGCATAACCACATGTTCAAAACATCCTTACTGAAGTATCTCAAAATAAGCATGGATCTCACTGTAGCATCAAGTTTACATGGCATCAAAATAACAGCGGGAAATAGACTTGGCATAATCCTAAGTCCCTGAAAACAACAACATTGTGAAGCCTAGTTTGCATGCTTGTGCTAGTCACCACATAGATCACAAAAATACAAGACTTTCACCCTTGTAAAGATGGCATGTGTGAAGTGGCGATTGTAAGCCAACTCTTTATCCCTTTCTTATTCAGTACATGGGATTGTGTGAAGATTACCCCTCTTGCGACAAAACTACCATGCGGCTATGCCTCTAAGTCGTGCTCCGACACGTGGGAGATATAGCCGCATTGTGGGTGTTACAGTAACAAGGAGAGCCATCAATCCTGTTGTCGATGCAATGGAGGAACTCTCAATGAAAGCCCCAATGTCGGTGTCAAAACCGGCAGTTCTCGGGTAGGGGGTCCCGAACTGGGCATCTAAGGATTGATGGTAACAGGAGACAAGGGACACAATGTTTTACCCAGGTTCGGGTCCTCTCAATGGAGGTAATACCCTACATCCTACTTGACTGACTTTGATGAGTATAGGGGTTACAAGAGTTGATCTACCACGAGATCGTAATGGGTAAACCCTAACTGTCTAGCCTATATGGTTATGATTGCCTCTACGGACTAAACCCTCCGGCTTATATAGACACCAGAGGGGGCTAGGGTTGTACAGAGTCGGTTTACAAAGAAAGGAATATTCATATCCGCACGCTAAGCTTGCCTTCCACGCCAAGGAGAGTCCCATCCGGACACGGGATGAAGTCTTTTGTCTTGTATCTTCATGGCCCATTAGTCCGGCCCACGTCACATAGCCCGAACGCCCGAGGACCCCTTAATCCAGGACTCCCTCACCTGTTCATCCGGCTGCGGAGCAGGCACATGCACCCTCCACCCCCCTTCCGGAACAAGGCCGTCGGGGACGAGGTGAAGCACCTGCTTTGAGGTGTGCTACCTCTTGAGCATGTGTTGGTTTTCCCTTGAAGAGGAAAGGGTGATGCAGCAAAGTAGCGTAAGTATTCCCCTTAGTTTTTGAGAACCAAGGTATCAATCCAGTAGGAGATTACACGCAAGTCGCCTAGTATCTGCACAAACAATCAAGAACCTTGCAACCAACGTGATAAAGGGGTTGTCAATCCCTTCACGGCCACTTGCAAAAGTGAGATCTGATAAAGATAATAAGATAAATATTTTTGGTATTTTTGTTGTATAGATTGAAAAGTAAAGACTGCAAAATAAAATAAATAGTAAACTAGAATTGCAGATCGGAAACATATATGATATAAAATAGACCCAGGGGCCATAGATTTCACTAGTGGCTTCTCTCATGATAGCATGTATTACGGTGGGTGAACAAATTACTGCCGAGCAATTGATAAAAAGTGCATAGTTATGAGAATATCTAGGCAATGATTATGAAATATAGGCATCACGTCCGTGTCAAGTAGACCGAAACGATTCTGTATCTACTACTATTACTCCACACATCGACCGCTATCCAACATGCATCTAGAGTATTAAGTTCATAAGAACAGAGTAACGCATTAGGCAAGATGACATGATTGAAAGGATCGATATGGTTGACTAGAGGGGGGTGAATAGGCAACTAACAATTTTTAGCTTTTCTTTAACAAGTTAAACTTTGCATCAAAATAGGTTGTCTAGAAATGCAACTAGGTGAGCAACCTATATGATGCAACGAGGAAAGGTACACAAGCAAGCAAGAGATATGAAACAAGTAAGCTTGCTTAAATAAAGGCACGAGATAACCAAGAGTGGAGACGGTGCAGACGAGGATGTGTTGCCGAAGTTCCTTCCCTTTGAGAGGAAGTACGTCTCCGTTGGAGCGGTCTGGAGGCACAATGCTCCCCAAGAAGCCACTAGGGCCACCGTATTCTCCTCACGCCCTCACACAATGCGAGATGCCGTGATTCCACTATTGGTGCCCTTGAAGGCGGCTACCGAACCTTTACAAACAAGGTTGGGGCTCTCTCCACAACTTAATTGGAGGCTCCCAACAAAACCACAAAGCTTCACCACAATGGAATATGGCTCCGAGGTGACTCAACCGTCTAGGGTGCTCAAACACCCAAGAGTAACAAAATCCACACAAGAAAGTATGGGGGAACCAAATATCCTTTGGTGGAAGTGTAGATCTAGGTCTCCTTCTTCAATCCCTAGCAAATCAACAAGTTTGAGTGGCTAGAGAGAGAGATCGGGCAAGAGAGCTTGAAGGACATAAATGGTGGAGTGAGAGAGGTCAAAGGTAGAAGAGGTAGGTGGGAGAAGCTCCTTTATATAGTCCCCCTCAATATCCAACCGTTACTGTGATTTTAGCACTGCAGCGGTACAACCGGTCCTCGTCCCGGTACAACCGGGACTCACGGTGTATCTGCAGAACCCTACCAAGCGGTACAACCGGACCAGGGGGCGGTAGTACCGGCTAAGAAAAATAACCGGACTAACCGCCTGGCCACCGCACAAGCACCGCATCAAAATAGGAGCTTGACCGGTACTTGGGCGGTGCCTGGCCGGAACAACCGTATGGCCTTGAGCTCTTGGGTGGCTAAGTCCTGAGCGAAAGAACCGCTCGGACCACCGGTGGTACCGGTCATCGTGGAACGACCGGACCAACCGGGCCACTACCGCCCAAGAACCGCATCAAACCAGAAGCGAGAGCGGTACTGGAGCGGTGCATGGACGGAACCACCGCCCTAGCTGTTGCAGAGCATGGTGGCGGTACCATCGCCCGGAGGCAGCGGTACAACCGCTCGAGCACAGCTGGTGAGCGACAAGACCCAGCGGTACAACCGCTCCAGAGAGCGGTACAACCGCTGGGCAGAAACAGTGAGCAGAAAAGAAAAGAGGGGAAGAGGCAAGGAAAACTCTCTATCACACACACACCTGAGGAAGGCAAAGAGAGGGTGAGAAAAGTGTACGTGAACTGATTCCCCCAGAGCTTCCTAATGAGGATTCCCTCTTGATAGTACAGGTACTCTACGACCAAAGAAAATAAAAGCGTAGAGGACACGTCTTTGATCTTTTCCTTCGAGAGGTAATAGCAATCCGATGTAAGCCTAAGCATCGAGAACCTGAAACATAAAGCACACGTTTAGACCACAAAGGGTTGTCATCATCATCCAAAACATAAAGTAGGGAAATGCCCTTTCAATCTCCCCCTTTTTGGTGGATGATGACAACAACACGATTTGCAAGAGATAAGTCAATGAGATCTAGACGGAACTCCCCCTGAATGTGTGCCCCAACAAGTACTAGCTGTTAGAAAGCATGGGCACACTTTCAGGACTAGACTCCCCCTAGATTTTATAGACTCATCACTCTGAGCTCAAAAGGATAGACAATATAATACTTAGAGGCAATAATAATGATAAAGACCTACGAATAAACGGAGTAGCAAGTCTAGCAAGTCTCACACACAGCACGGAACGAAACAAGTCCACAAACAAACACAAAAACACGAGAACAAGAGAAAACAACCCAAGCAAATCCCCGAGACCTATAGAACCCTCTCCCCCTTTGGCATCAAGACACCAAAAAGGAAAAGAGCAAAGCTAGCGACCCAAAGCTCAGGCGTCCTCCTCTGACTCCTTAGTCGCATCTGGATCTTCATCATCAGAGTCGTCGTCGTCGTGATCAGATACTTCCATGGCATTGTCAGCTGCTGCAAACGAGGATGATGGCTGGGGAGGGGCTTCATCATCAGTCCAGGTGCTATGGGTAGAGATCCAACGCTCCTCTGGGGTGATGCTCTTCTCAGATCCACTCTGAACCTGCATGTTGAGGTGCTTCATCATTGCAATTTGGCAACGCCGTGCAAGCTTCTCATTGACATGTGCCTCATACATCTTCTTCTGGATGTCAGCCTGGAGACAAAAGGTCTTCTTCACTTTGGCAGTAAGTTTGGCCACCCACGAAGGCTTGGCCCCTGGCTCCATCTCAAAGTCCTCATCGTCAGACGTAGCATAGACATCCTCAGGAGCATGTTCAGGGAAGCGAGGCTCGGCATGCTTCTTCTTCTTAAGGAGCTTGACCTAATGAACAGTGAGGTTGTCTGGAGAAGTGAGGAGCTCTCCAGGACGACGAACAGCCCACACAGAGTTCAGAAAGCACATGACAAATGGAGCGTAGATTGGGACTTTACGGTAGATGACCATGTTGTACATCTCATGCCACAGCCAATTGGACACATCAAACGTTGCCCCTGTCCCCACCATGGTCTTCACAGCAACCATCAAATCAACTAGATAGCCATGAATCTCATCTTGATTGCCCACCTTGGGCAAGAGCACATTGCGGAACACTCGGTGCATGATGTCATAGACCTTCTCCAAATCCTTGGATTCTCCAATAATCCCACGGCCCCTAATGTACAGAGGGGCAAGCTTCTCCTTAGGCATGGACTCAGGAAAATCATGAGGGCGAATGCCACCCCTTCCTTGCAGACCGGTATCCTCGTACCCAATAGCATTGCAGAAAGACCTCCAGGGAATGTGAAACAATTCATCGCGACACATGAAGGTGAGAGTGCGTGCATCATCTTCTCCAAAATGAACCGTGGCATAGAACTGATGGATAAGTTGAACATCAAAGTCATAGTTGACTGACATGATCTTGACAAGATCAAACTCCTCGCAGAGAGCTAGTGCCTCACCAAAATACTCCATGTTGTTTCTCCAATGATCAAAATCAATTGTCCACTTCTTGGCATATCTGTTCTTGTTGTGCTCAAAGAGTTCATGAACAATCCGCACTTGCATCTCATTCCGGAACTGAACAGTAGTCCAACGGGGAGCAATGGGAACCTCATACGGATTCTTTGAGCGGTAGGCTTCCCAATCCTTGGCTTTCCAATGATGCAATGGCATGACAACACATTTCTTAGCAGCTGCAGACTTTTCATGGCGAGTGGGCTTGGTTGGAATCACAACTTATTCATCATCTGACACAACCGGGCGCAAGGTCCTTCGTGCCCTCTTCTTGGTCTTGCGAGGAGCAGAGCGAGAACTAGAGCCACCTGAACACACACACGAAAAGAACACACAAAAACCCAACAAGGATGAGAGGATTGCACCCACTAGCAGAAAAGGAACAAGTTGCAACGACAGAGAAGATAGAACAGTGCTTAGTGGTTGATATACTCTGGTTGTACCGGATCTTCCGCCGGTAGTACCGCTCCAGCGGTTGTATCGCCCGTAGGTGCGGTAGAACTGCTGACAGTGGCACTACCAGGGAAGATAGATCTAACCGAGGCATACGAATCACACAAGTAATATTCCGAATTCTAAGTGCTGCAAACAAGACAGGAGGCTAACAAAGAACTCTTCTAAGCCATACATCAAACACTAAACGCGGAAAGATGGGTAAAGCCCTAGGCAAGGAATAACCCTAACCAAAAACTAGAGGCAAAGAACACGAGGCATTACCACCATCCATGGGAAGAGATCAGAAGGCCTCCACGGAGAGGATCCACGGAGAGCCAAGGATCCAAAGCGCGAGACGCACTCCGGGGCAGGGGTAGAGATGGTCGGCGGCTAGGGCAAGAAAAAGAGGAACGAGGACGAAGGGAAAAAGACAACCCTTCAGCCCCATCGAGATATATATAGGCCCGTACGCACGCCCCGGTAGAACCGCTTAGGGGAGCGGTTGTACCGCTCGTCTGGTACAGACCGGTGGATGGAGGTGGTACTTCCGGTGCCTGGAAGGCAGCGGTAGTACCGCACGGCAACAACCGGTAGTACCGGACGTGGGTTACCGTGGGATTGTGCGGTGGAACCGCCCAAGTACCGAACGGAAACCCTTGGGACGGCACAACCCGGTACCAGCGGTAGAACCGCTCGTGGTACCGGTTGTACCACCCGACCACCCAAGCCCAAACCAAGATCAAATGAGTGCAATCCGGAGGGAGGAAGAAGGGGCACAAAGACATGAGAGAAACAACACCCTAGGAGAACCTAACACAAAGAGCAAAGAGAGAAAGAGAGAGAACAACATGAGAACAGCAAGGCTAACTCCAACTCCCCGAAGAGAGGACGGTGGCCGAGGCCACCTATGTTTGAGTCAATTGGTATGGCACCGCGAAGAATTATCCTTGGGTCCATGACCAAAACTCGTCTTTGAAGCACAAGTACCATCAAATATGGCTAATGTGAAAGACACAATCAATTTATGCATAATGGGGGAGGGAGAGTTCATTGAGAGAACAACACTCCCCCTATGTCCATGCCTACACCTAAGTTAGACAACAAGTTGAGCGTGGTAGGGTGTGCAAGGGTTCAAGCCACGTTGCTCGAATCAATGATATTTAGCTCATGCCTTAACTCGCGAAATCTTGCTTCATCTAAGGGCTTCGTGAAAATATCTGCAAGGTTGTCATGAGTGTTGACATAGTTGAGCTTGATCTCTCCTCGTCTAATGTGATCCCGGATGAAGTGATACCGGATCTCAATATGCTTCGTCTTGAAATGTTGTACCGGATTGAGAGAGATCTTGATGGCACTTTCATTGTCACACCAAAGAGGCACTTTGTCACAAGTGACACCGTAATCCTTTAAAGTTTGCCTCATCAATAGGAGTTGAGCACAACAACTACCGGCGGCAACATACTCCGCCTCAGTGGACGAGAGAGACACACAACTTTGCTTTTTGGAAGACCAACTTACCAAAGAGCAACCAAGAAATTGGCACCCTCCGGAAGTTGATCCTCTAGGGTACCATAGGCCAAAGTTTGGGGTATGAGCCAAATATCGAAAGATTCATTTGACCGCCACATAGTGACTTTCCTTAGGTGCGGCTTGAAACCGTGCACAAATTCCCACACTCAACATGATGTCCGGTCTAGATGCACAAAGGTAAAGCAAGGATCCAATCATGGAACGATATACCTTTTGATCCACCACTTTACCATTGGGATCTAAGTCAAGTTGGCACTTGGGGGGCATTGGAGTGGAAGCCGGCTTGACGTCACTTAGCTTGAATCTCTTGAGCATGTCTTGAGTGTATTTGGATTGATTGATGAAGGTTCCTTCTCTTCTTTGCTTCACTTCGAACCCTAGAAAGAACTTCAACTCTCCCATGGAGGACATCTCGAACTTTGAGGTCATGAGAGCGGCAAATTCCTCATTGAAAGCTTTGTTAGGAGAACCAAAGATAATATCATCAGCATATAATTGGCACACAAACAAATCCCCTTTGACCTTCTTAGTAAAAAGAGTGGGGTCGATTAACCCAACTTCAAAACCACGGTCTTGTAACAACTCGGTAAGGTGGTCATACCACGCACGTGGGGCTTGTTTAAGGCCATAGAGCGCCTTATCGAGTTGATACACATGATCGGGAAAGTAGGGATCCTCGAACCCGGGGGGTTGCTTGACGTAAACCAATTCATTAATGGGACCATTAATAAAAGCACTCTTCACATCCATCTGTTGTAACTTAAAATTATGATGAGAAGCATATGCAATTAACAAGCGAATGGATTCAAGACGAGCAACGGGAGCAAAGGTTTCACCGTAGTCAATACCCTCGACTTGGGAGTAGCCTTGTGCTACCAAACGAGCCTTGTTGCGAATGATAATCCCATGGGCATCTTGCTTGTTCTTGAATATCCACTTGGTTCCAATGACATTGTGGTTCCCCGTTGGCCTTGGCACCAATCTCCACACTTTGTTGCGCTCGAAGTTGTTGAGTTCTTCGTGCATGGCATTGAGCCAATCCGGATCTTCTAGCGCCTCATAGACCTTGTGGGGTTCCACACAAGAGAAAAACGCGTGATGCTCACAATAATTTGCTAATTGTCTATGAGTGCTTACCCCCTTTCTTAAGCTTCCAAGCACATTCGTCATGAGATGGTCCTTGGTGGAGAGCTTGGATGCAATCTTGGTGGCACGACGCTCTAATTCCTCCTCGGTGGTGAGTTGAGGAGCGGTTACTTGATCATCTTGAGCGCCGTCATGAACTTGTTCTTGATCTTGAACTTGCTCGGGGGAGAGAACTTGACCTTGGGCATCACTTGGTGTGTCAGCACTGTCTTGAGTATGATCTTGCCCTTGGTCTTGTTCATGAGGTTGAGGGCCTTCACTTTGTTCTTCGGAAGCGTGTGGGCCTTGGGTTGGTGATGGCTCCACTTGAGTGGAGCATTGTCCTTCTCCTTCGGCCACAAGGGGTTCCTCAATGGGTAGGATAAAACCAACACCCATTCTTCTTATGGCTTGAGGAGGAATTTCATCACCTACATCACAAGTGCCACTTTGCTCCACTTGGGAGCCATTATTCTCATCAAACTCCACGTTACACGTCTCCTCAATAAGTCCCGTGGATTTATTGAGGACACAATAAGCATGAGAGTTTGTAGCATAACCAACAAATATGCCCTCGTGAGCTCTAGCCTCAAATTTAGACAACCGGACACCTTTCTTGAGAATGAAACACTTACACCCGAACACCTAGAAGTACTTGAGGTTGGGCTTGTTACCGGTGAGTATCTCATATGGAGTCTTGTTCAAGCCCTTGCGGAGGTAGAGCCGATTGGATGCATGACACGCAGTGTTGATGGCTTCGGCCCAAAAGTTGTACGAAGACTTGAACTCCACCATCATGGTCCTTGCCGCATCCATCAATGTCCGATTCTTCCTTTCCACAACACCGTTTTGTTGAGGGGTGTATGGTGCGGAATATTGATGCTTGATTCCCTCATCACTAAGAAATTCATCCAAGGTGTAGTTCTTGAACTCGGTGTCGTTGTCACTTCTTATTGTCAAGATCTTTGCATTGTGTTGACGTTGTGCTTCATTTGCAAAGTCAATGACGGTTTGTTGGGTCTCGCTCTTCCTCTTGAAGAAATACACCCACGTGTACCTTGAGTAGTCATCCACAATCACCAAGCAATACTTCCTACCTCCAAGACTATCGAAGGATGGAGGCCCAAAGAGATCCATGTGAAGGAGCTCCAAAGGCCTCTTTGAATAAATGATAGTCGTGGGAGGGTGAGCCTTCTCATGTAGCTTCCCTTCGATATAAGCACTGCAAGCACGATCTTTAGCAAAACTAACATTCATTAGTCCACGGACATGATCCCCCTTGAGGAGACTTTGCAAAGATCTCATATTGACATGGGCTAAACGGCGATGCCAAAGCCATCCCACATCAACTTTAGCCATTAGGCATGTCGCGGTCTTAGTGGGTCGCTCCGAAAAGTTAATCACATATAGACCATTCTCGACATGCCCAACAAAGGCTACTTTAAGAGTCTTGCTCCACAAGAGGGCCACGGTACCGATATCAAAGAAAGTGGCAAAGCCCATGATTGCAAGTTGACGAACGGAAAGTAAATTGTATGCAAGGGACTCAACAAGCATGACCTTCTCGATCGTGAGATCATGAGAGATGACCACCTTGCCAAGTCCCAATACCTTAGAAGATGAGGCGTCACCCCACTCGACATTGGTGGGAATAGATGGAACCTTGTGCACGTCCACCACCAAGTCCTTGCTTCCGGTCATATGATTTGTAGCTCCGCTATCAAGCAACCATGATCCACCATCGGAAGCAAACACCTACAAGAGATCAATGCCTGGTTTTAGGTACCCATTTTGTAATGGGTCCTTTGATGTTAGTAACAAGGGTCTTAGGAACCCAAATAGACCATTCAATGTATTCATGAAGAGAACCAACAAATTTGGCATAAACATGCCCATCACTAGCATGGCAAACACATAAGAAGGATTAAAATTGCCGGCTTTGTTGGGAGGGGTGACATTGCCCTTCTTGACATTATTCTTCTTCTTCTCCTTGGGGGCACTCTCTCCCTCCCTCACAAAGGTTTGCATGAGAGGAGGAGGCCATTTGGTCTTGTCATTCTTCTTCTTGTTCTTGGAGTCGGGGACGTACCCAACCCCTTCCTTGGCCACACCTCCCTTTTGGTTGGTCAAGAGATCGTTGAGGTTCTTCTTGCCTTGTATGCAAGTCGCAAGACCTCTCTCAAGTTGCTCCTTCAACTTAGCATTTTCCTCAACAAGATGTATATGCTCACAACACGGGTTAGTAGCATTTGCATTATCAATTAAAACCATATGAGGAAAAGTTGCTTTCTCCTTAGTTAGCTTCACTTGGAGTTGATCATGAGACTCCTTGAGACTAGCGTGAATACCCTTCAAGGCCTTGTGGGCCTTGTCAAGTATATCAAACTCCTCTTTGAGTCTAGCAAGATCAACCCCGAGTTTGGCCTTCTCGGAATTTAGCACACGAGAAACAACGAGGGCATGATCATAATCTTTCTCTAACTTAGCATGATCTACGTTGTGTGACTCCTCAAGAGCCAAATGAAGACCACGCTCTTCCTCAAGAGCATTGGAAAGATCCGAAATCTCATCGGCATAGTCACGACTATGTCCTTCCATCTCAGAGATGGTGTCTTCGTGAGCCTCGATCATGTCATTGGCCTCACCAAGTTGTTCCAAGAGAGCAATAAAGTGCTTCTTGGATTTTCCCTTGAGTTTGCCCGTAAAGGCCTCAAACTCGTTAGCCTCCACATTAGCTCCCTCAAATTCATTAATGCTATCCGTTGGGGAAGGATGATTAATGATGGTAGTTTTGATGTTGGAGGTTACCTTGTTGGTGGCTTTAGCCATGAGGCACTTGGCGGTGATGCTCTCGTTGGGTGAGTCGAAGAGAGACACCCGTGACGTTGTTGCAATGGCAACGGAGGCCATGGCAACCGACTCCTCATCTTCATCATCATCATCATCCTCATTGTACTCTTCTTGCACAACCAAGGCCTTCGGATGAGTCTTCTTGGTGAAGTTGTTCTTGTTGGGGAACGACTTGGCCTTGTCCTTTCGGATGAGTTTGCCACCATTGTCTTCCCTCTTCTCATACGGGCATTCCGCAACGAAATGACTCATGTTGCCGCAATTGTAGCAAGTCCTTACACGTTGCTTGCCCCTTGTACCACTCGAGTTGTTTTTGCTAAAGTTTGGCCTTGAGTTTTTCTTGATCCAAAATTGCCTTGAAGCAAGTGCCATGTGTTCATGATATGCATACTTCGTATCTTCGGGGTTGCTCTCCTCTTCTTCCTCTTCTTCGTCTTCCACTATGAGCTTGGCCTTCAATGCAAGGTTAGGCTTCTTTGCCCGTTGAGAACGGAGCACCGCATTATCGGCGGTCTTGTCCAAAATGTTCATGGCCACAAACTCATCCAACACTTCGCTTGAGGTCAAAGTGTGGAAGTCCGGTCTTTGACGAATGACGGAGGACATGGCCTTGTGATAGGGCATCATTGCCTTGAGGAATTTGCGCTTGATCCAATTGCCATCCGTGTCCTTGCTCCCGTGATCTCGTAGTGAGACCGCGGGTTTGGTTACTCTCCGATAGAGCTCACGAGGTTCTTCATCTTCCTTCATTGCAAACGCATCGGCCTCATCTTGTACCACTTCATAGTTGGAGCGTTGAATGCTTGCGCTTCCCCGGTAGAGAGACACGACACAATGCCATGCATCTTTGGCCAAGGCGAAAGGACGAAGATGAGGTAGGTCTTCGGGTGGAATAGCATCTTGAATGATGAAGAGAGCATTCTCATTGAATTGATTGTCCGCGGCTTCTCGAGGAGTGAAGTTGCTTGGATCATGTGGATAGAAACCTTCTTCAATGATTCTCCAAAGGTTAGTGTTCACATGATTTAAATGACGTTTAAAGTGGTAAACCCAAGAATCAAAATCCTCATTTTTCACAATCTTAGGGGGAGGACCGGCATGATTCAAACGAGTGGAAGGAACCGGTCCGCCATAAACAAGTGGTGGTTCCACATGGGCAAAGATGCCGGTGCCATTCTTGCCACTAGAAGAAGGAGCCTTTTCACTACTAGCTTCCCCTTTGTCGGGGATAGCATCCGTCACCTTGTTGGCGGGATCACCCACTTTCAACGGTGCGGTGGATAGTTTAAGCCCCTCAAGAAATTTAGTAAACATGCTTTCGACTTCGGTCGTCATGGAGGTTTTCAATGTCTCCAAGGCCACATTGAACTCCTCACGAGAGACCGAAGTTCCCCCATCTCCCGTAGACGAGATCGGATTCACACCGGAGTGTTCCTCCACACCGTCTACGGTATCAACCATACTATTTGGACGGTAAAGTCCTTAATAAAGAGACGATGCTCTGATACCAATTGAAAGGATCGATATGGTTGATTAGAGGGGGGGTGAATAGGCAACTAACAATTTTTAGCTTTTCTTTAACAAGTTAAACTTTGCATCAAAATAGGTTGTCTATAAATGCAACTAGGTGAGCAACTTATATGATGCAACGAGGAAAGGTACACAAGCAAGCAAGAGATATGAAACAAGTAAGCTTGCTTAAATAAAGGCACGAGATAACCAAGAGTGGAGACGGTGGAGACGAGGATGTGTTGCCGAAGTTCCTTCCCTTTGAGAGGAAGTACGTCTCCGTTGGAGCGGTCTGGAGGCACAATGCTCCCCAAGAAGCCACTAGGGCCACCGTATTCTCCTCACGCCCTCACACAATGCGAGATGCCGTGATTCCACTATTGGTGCCCTTGAAGGCGGCTACCGAACCTTTACAAACAAGGTTGGGGCTCTCTCCACAACTTAATTGGAGGCTCCCAACAAAACCACAAAGCTTCACCACAATGGAATATGGCTCCGAGGTGACCTCAACCGTCTAGGGTGCTCAAACACCCAAGAGTAACAAAATCCACACAAGAAAGTATGGGGGAACCAAATATCCTTTGGTGGAAGTGTAGATCTAGGTCTCCTTCTTTAATCCCTAGCAAATCAACAAGTTTGAGTGGCTAGAGAGAGATATCGGGCAAGAGAGCTTGAAGGGCATCAATGGTGGAGTGAGAGAGGTCAAAGGTAGAAGAGGTAGGTGGGAGAAGCTCCTTTATATAGTCCCCCTCAATATCCAACCGTTACTGTGATTTTAGCACTGCAGCGGTACAACCGGTCCTCGTCCCAGTACAACCGGGACTCACGGTGTATCTGCAGAACCCTACCAAGCGGTACAACCGGACCAGGGGGGCAGTAGTACCGGCTAAGAAAAATAACCGGACTAACCGCCTGGCCACCGCACAAGCACCGCATCAAAACAGGAGCTTGACCGGTACTTGGGCGGTGCCTGGCCGGAACAACCGTATGGCCTTGAGCTCTTGGGTGGCTAAGTCCTGAGCGGAAGAACTGCTCGTACCACCGGTGGTACCGGTCATCGTGGAACGACCGGACCAACCGGGCCACTACCGCCCAAGAACCGCATCAAACCAGAAGCGAGAGCGGTACTTGAGCGGTGCATGGACGGAACCACCGCCCGAGTTGTTGCAGAGCATGGTGGTGGTACCACCGCCTGGAGGCAGCGGTACAACCGCTCGAGCACAGCTGGTGAGCGACAAGACCCAGCGGTACAACCGCTCCAGAGAGCGGTACAACCGCTGGGCAGAAACAGTGAGCAGAAAAGAAAAGAGGGGAAGAGGCAAGGAAAACTCTCTCTCTCACACACACCTGAGGAAGGCAAAGAGAGGGTGAGAAAAGTGTACGTGAACTGATTCCCCCAGAGCTTCCTAATGAGGATTCCCTCTTGATAGTATGGGTACTCTACGACCAAAGAAAATAAAACCGTAGAGGACACGTCTTCGATCTTTTCCTTCGAGAGGTAATAGCAATCCGATGTAAGCCTAAGCATTGAGAACCTGAAACATAAAGCACACGTTTAGACCACAAAGGGTTGTCAT
This sequence comes from Triticum dicoccoides, assembly GCF_002162155.2. Classification (NCBI taxonomy): domain Eukaryota; kingdom Viridiplantae; phylum Streptophyta; class Magnoliopsida; order Poales; family Poaceae; genus Triticum; species Triticum dicoccoides. The sequence goes on from NC_041380.1 coordinate 348,852,601, forward strand.
CATCATCCAAAACATAAAGTAGGGAAATGCCCTTTCAATGATGTGGAGGGATAAACTCAAGCAATATGATATAAACCCCATCTGTTTATCCTCGATAGCAACAATACAATACATGCCTTGATGCCCCTACTATCACTGGGAAATGACACTGCAAGATTGAACCCAAAGCTAAGCACTTCTCCCATTGCAAGGAGTAGGCCAAACTAAACCAATAATTCAAAGAGGCTTGCAAAGATATCAAATCATGCATATAAGAACCAAATATTGTTCATAGATAAACTTGATCATAAATCCACAATTCATCGGATCTCGACAAACACACCGCAAAAGAATATTACATCGAATACTCCAAGAACATCAAGGAGAACTTTGTATTGAGAACCAAAGAGAGAGAAGAATACATCTAGCTAATAACTATGGACCCGAAGGTCTGTGGTAAACTACTCACACATCATTGGAGAGGCTATGGTGTTGATGTAGAAGCCCTCCGTAATCGATTCCCCCTCCGGCAATTCTCCGGAAAAGGCCCCGGATGGGATCTCACGGGTACAGAAGGTTGCGGCGGTGGAAAAGTGGTTTCGTGGCTCTCCTGGATGTTTTTAGGTATAAGAGTATAAATAGGCGAAAGAAGTACGTTGGTGGAGCCACGAGGGGCCCACAAGGGTGGGGCGCATGCCTACCCCCTTAGGCGTGCCTCCCGCCTCATGGCCACCTTGTTGTGTCTCTGACTTCCACTCCAAGTCTCCTGGATTGCGTCTGTTCCAAGAAAGATCCTCACGAAGGTTTCGTTCCGTTTGCATTCGTTTGATATTCCCTTTCTCCGAAACACTGAAATAGGCAAAAAACAGAAACTGGCACTGGGCCTCCGGTTAATAGATTAGTCCCAAAAATAATATAAAAGAGCATATTAAAGCCCATTAAACATCCAAAACAGATAATATAATAGCATGGAACAATCAAAAATTATAGGTACATTGGAGACGTATCAGCATCCCCAAGCTTAATTCCCGCTCGTCCTCGAGTAGGTAAATGATAAAAACAGAATTTTTGATGTGGAATGCTTCCTAATATAATTTTCAATGTAATTTTATTTATTGTGGCATGAATATTCAGAACTGAAAGATTCAAGACAAGAGTTTAATATTGACATAAAAATAATAATACTTCAAGCATACTAACCAAGAAATTATGTCTTCTCAAAATAATATAGCCAAACAAAGCTCATCCCTACAAAATCATTAGTTTGTCCATGCTTCATTTTCGTCACACAAAATGTTCCCATCATGCAAAACCCCGATGACAAGCCAAGCAATTGTTTCATACTTTAGTATTTTCAAACTTTTTCAACTTTCACGCAATACATGAGCGCGAGCCATGGACATAGCACTATAGGTGGAATAGAATATGATGATGGAGGTTGTGTGGAGAAGACAAAATAGGAGAAAGTCTCACATCGACGCGGCTAATCAACGGGCTATGGAGATGCCCATCAATTGATGTCAATGCGAGGAGTAGGGATTGCCATGCAACGGATGCACTAGAGTTATAAATGTATGAAAGCTCAACAAAAGAAACTAAGTGGGTGTGCATCCAACTTGCTTGCTCACGAAGACCTAGGGCATTTTGAGGAAGCCCATTGTTGGAATATACAAGCCAAGTTCTATAATGAAAATTACCACTAGTATATGAAAGTGACAAAATAAGAGACTCTCTATCATGAAGATCAGGGTGCTACTTTGAAGCACAAGTGTGGAAAAAGGACAATAACATTGTCCCTTCTCTCTTTTTCTCTCTTTTTTTTGGGCCTTATCTTTTTTTATTTGGCCTTTATCTCATTTTTTATTTCCTCACATGGGACAATGCTCTAATAATGATGATCATCACACTTCTATTTATTTACAACTCAAAAATTACAACTTGATACTAGAACAAAATATGACTCTATATGAATGCCTCCGGCGGTGTACCAGGATGTGCAATGATTCAAGAGTGACATGTATAAAAAATTATGAGCGGTGGCTTTGCCACAAATACGATGACAACTACATGGTCATGCAAGGAAATATGACAATGATGAATCGTGTTATTATAAATGGAACGGTGGAAAGTTGCATGACAATATATCTCGTAATGGCTATGGAAACGCCATAATAGGTAGGTATGGTGGCTGTTTTGAGAAAGATATAAGGAGGCTTATGTGTGATAGAGCGTATCATATCACAGGGTTTGGATGCACCAGCAAAGTTTGCACCAACTCTCGAGGTGAGAAAGGGCAATGCACGGTACCGAAGAGGCTAGCAATGATGGAAGGGTGAGAGTGCGTATAATCCATGGACTCAACATTAGTCATAAAGAACTCACATACTTATTGCAAAAATCTACAAGTCATCAAAAACCAAGCACTACACGCATGCTCCTAGGGGGATAGATTGGTAGGAAAAGATCATCGCTCGTCCCCGACCGCCACTCATAAGGAGGACAATCAAAGAAACACCTCATGCTTCAAATTTGTTACACAACGGTTACCATACGTGCATGCTACGGGACTTGCAAACCTCAACACAAGTATTTCTCAAATTCATAAATACTCAACTAGCATGACTCTAATATCACCATCTTTATCTCAAAACAATCATCAAGTATCAAACTTCTCATAGTATCCAATGCACTCTATATGAAAGTTTTTATTATACCCATCTTGGATGCCTATCATATTAGGACTAATTTCATAACCAAAGAAAATTACCATGTTGTTCTAAAATACTCTCAAAATAATATAACTAAAGCATGAGAGATCAATAATTTCTATAAAATAAAACCACCACCGTGTTCTAAAAAGATATAAGTGAAGCACTAGAGCAAAATTATCTAGCTCAAAAGATATAAGTGAAGCACATAGAGTATTCTAATAAATTCCAATTCATGTTTGTCTCTCCCAAAAGGTGTGTACGTCAAGGATGATTGTGGTAAACTAAAAAGCAAAGACTCAAATTATACAAGATGCTCCAAGCAAAACACATATCATGTGGTGAATAAAAATATAGCCTCAAGTAAAGTTACCGATAGATGAAGACAAAAGAGGGGATGCGTTCCGGGGCATCCCCAAGCTTAGGCTTTTGGTTGTCCTTGAATTTTACCTTGGGGTGCCTTAGGCATCCCCAAGCTTAGGCTCTTTCCACTCCTTATTCCAAAATCCATCAAATCTTTACCCAAAAACTTGAAAACTTCACAACACAAAACTCAACAGAAAATCTCATGAGCTTCGTTAGTATAAGAAACAAACCACCACTTTAAGGTATTGTAATGAACTCATTATTTATTTATATTGGTGTTAAACCTACTGTATTCCAACTTCTCTATGGTTCATACCCCCCGATAGTAGAGCCATGGATCCATCAAAATAAGCAAACAACACACGAAAAACAGAATTTGTCAAAAACAGAACAGTCTGTAGCAATCTGGAGGTTTCGAATACTTCTGTAACTCGAAAAAATCTGAAATATTAGGACGACCTAAATGATTTGCATATTGATCTACTGCAGTTGGAATTGGTATTTTATCGCTCTCTAGTAAAAAATGAAAATTATTCTCATGAGCGCATACTTTCTATTTTTATCAGCAAGATCAAACAACAATCACCCAAGAAGATCCTAAAGGCTTTACTTGGCACAAACACTAATTAAAACATAAAAACACAATCATAACAGAGGATAGATGTTTTATTTATTACTAAACAGGAATAAAAATAAAATTGGGTTGCCTCTCAACAAGCGCTATCGTTTAACGTCCCTAGCTAGGCATAAAAGCAAGAATAGGTCTAGGTATTGCCATGATAATTATAAGGCAAACTCATCTCATACTCCCTACGTTCAGCATCAAGTTTTCTTTGTGGCAAGCAAAAGTAATCAAAAGGGCTAAATTTAATGGGACAAAAGTCCCCAAGATCAAGCTCGTGAGGTATTAGTTCCTCCTTTGGCCCCTCATATTGCAGAACCAATTCCTCATTATAAGCATTCTTTTGGCAAAAAGTCATGAGCATTTGTTCAAGGGAAAAACCTAACACATTGTTCTGGATAGCAAAGTTATCATTAAGTTCAGAAATCCTGTCAACTAGAACATCGGTAAGAACCTTTTTTCTAAGGTTTTCATTAAAAGCAACATGATCTAAAGATCATAAGCGCATTATGTCTTCTTGATAAAAAAGGATCGCTTCTATGGGAGGATGGCCGGCATCCACCCTATAATGCGCAAAAATTTTGTTGGCCTCTTTTATTATATATCTGAATTCATGAGCTAAAAAGATGGTAGCTGCTCGCTTAACAGAAGAATGCTCAATATTGGAAAATTCTAGAAAAATCCTCTGTATGCAAGGATGCATGTGGATAAATTGTCTTTCAAGTTCAACCACGAGCAAAGATATAGCATCCGCAAGACTACTAGTTTTATGAAGAATAGACCCGCCCATAGTGGGCAAAGCACCGACGCAAGTGAAGAAATCTTGAATAACTCCTTTTCCAATAATATTGCCACTACCAATCTGAAACTTTTTCGTGTGTAAAATAGTAGGTTCTTCATGAGGATAATCAAAAGCATCAATGTTTCCCCCATCGTTACTACTACCCTTTTCAATGATAACCTCCCCAGTTTCAGACATGATTGCAACAAACCGCACTAAGAGCGAACACACAAGAGGCAAGCGGACAGAGGCGAACGGAAAAGGGGCGAATAAAACGGCAAAGGTGAAGTGGGGCAGAGGAAAACGAGAGGCAAATGGCAAATAATGTAATGCGAGGGAGAAGAGTTTGTGATGGGCACTTGGTATGTCTTGACTTGAGTGTAGATCTCCCCGGCAACGGCGCCAGAAATCCTTCTTGCTACCTCTTGAGCATGTGTTGGTTTTCCCTTGAAGAGGAAAGGGTGATGCAGCAAAGTAGCGTAAGTATTTCCCTCAGTTTTTGAGAACCAAGGTATCAATCCAGTAGGAGATTACACGCAAGTCACCTAGTACCTGCACAAACAATCAAGAACCTTGCAACCAACACGATAAAGGGGTTGTCAATCCCTTCACGACCACTTGCAAAAGTGAGATCTGATAAAGATAATAAGATAAATATTTTTGGTATTTTTGTTGTATAGATTGAAAAGTAAAGATTGAAAAATAAAATAAATAGTAAACTAGAATTGTAGATCGGAAACTTATATAATATAAAATAGACCCGGGGGCCATAGATTTCACTAGTGGCTTCTCTCATGATAGCATATATTACGGTGGGTGAACAAATTACTGCCGAGCAATTGATAGAAAAGCGCATAGTTGTGAGAATATCTAGGCAATGATTATTAAATATAGGCATCACGTCTGTGTCAAGTAGACCGAAACGATTCTGCATCTACTAATATTACTCCACACATCGACCGCTATCCAACATGCATCTAGAGTATTAAGTTCATAAGAACAGAGTAACGCATTAGGCAAGATGACATGATGTAGAAGGATAAACTCAAGCAATATGATATAAACCCCATCTTTTTATCCTCGATGGGAACAATACAATACGTGCCTTGCTGCCCCTACTGTCACTGGGAAAGGACACCGCAAGATTGAACCCACAGCTAAGCACTTCTCCCATTGCAAGAAAGATCAATCTAGTAGGCCAAACTAAACCGATAATTCGAAGAGACTTGCAAAGATATCAAATTATGCATAGAACCAAATATTGTTCATAGATAAACTTGATCATAAATCCACAATTCATCGGATCTCGGCAAACACACCGCAAAAGAATATTACATCGAATAGATCTCCAAGAAAATCGAGGAGAACTTTGTATTGAGAACAAAAGAGAGGGAAGAAGCCATCTAGCTAATAACTATGGACCCGAAGGTCTGTGGTAAACTACTCACACATAATCGGAAAGGCTATGGTGTTGATTTAGAAGCCCTCCGTGATCGATTCCCCCTCCAGCAGATTGCTGGAAAAGGCCCCAGATGGGATCTCATGGGTACAGAAGGTTGCGGCGGTGGAAAAGTGGTTTCGTGGCTCTCTTGGATGTTTTTAGGGTATAAGAGTATATATAGGCGAAAGAAGTACGTCGGTGGAGCTACGAGGGGCCCATGAGGGTGGGGGTGTGCCTACCCCCCTGGGCGCACCCTCCTGCCTCGTGGCCGCCTCATTGTGTCTCTGACTTCCACTCCAAGTCTCGTGGATTGCGTTTGTTCCAAGAAAGATCCTCGCGAAGGTTTCATTCCATTTGGATTCTGTTTGATATTCCTTTTCTGCGAAACACTGAAATAGGCAAAAAACAAAAACTGGCACTAGGCCTCCGGTTAATAGGTTAGTCCCAAAAATAATATAAAAGAACATATTAAAGCCCATTAAACATCCAAAATAGATAATATAATAGCATGGAACATTAAAAAATTATAGATACATTGGAGACGTATCAAGGTGACCTTTGATAGCAGCCAGTCCCCCGGGTCCAGCCAGGCGGGGACGCAGAGCTCGATGTTGATCCCTTCCGCGCCTGCTTCTTCTTCTCCAATGCCGAGGTCTTGTCCTTCCCCATCGTAGCAAATGATGCCAGAAGAGAGTGGAGGACGATAGTGGAACAACGGTGATTTTTGGATGGGAGAAAGAGAATCCAAGATTTACCCTATCTTTCCTAATTTATAGCCCTGGGTGCATTCGTCGGGAGCACCCTCAGCCATTGAACAGGCCATCCAACAGCGCCTGCAAAGTTCGCGAAACAAAGAAAGTAGGACATGTGTGACGTTGAGGGCGAAAATCGAGCAGCCACGACCCCCAGCACTACACTCACGATAATTCGGCAGGGGCGTGCGCGCGAGATTTCAACCGCGCAAATTAACTCTGATCAATTCGTTGATCTTGTCGAAATCATTTCCATGAACACGGATGCTTGGTCCGTCGAAGATCCATGAAGGTGTCAGCATCCACTCAAACTGACGCTGAAAACTTTGCCTAGAGTCATCTCGAGAGACTGTTATAGGATAAATTTGATGCGCCTCCGCGGATCCACTTGGCCCTTCTTTTAGGCTCCAAGGCATAAAATTCATAAACTTGGACTTGGAATTAGCCTATACCGGCGTTCCTCCGGGATATTGAGTGGCATCTTTCTGAAGTATCAGACCACGCGCTAGTATCACTACTCGGGTTTTAATGGCACATCCATACTCGGATCTCTAGTCAGCCTCCTCCGAGAGATGATCGAGTGCCACCAAGTTTCTCCTCATGGTCAAGTATCCTTGATCAGTCAAGAAGCACCCGTACCAGAATACATTAGAATTTTGTTCAACCCGTAGTCGACTAGAGCTTGGTGATAGGTGTCGAGTGCCTCTGCGGTTCTCGGGCCAATCCAAATCACTAGTAGATTCATTCTACAAAATCTCAACGATTCAGGGGCTTCCTCTTGCACAATGAAAATCAAGGTTTTCTCCTGGATGATGATCATGGACAGGCTCAACACCCAAGATATGTTACTGCGCAGGCACTGGAATGTGTCTGACTCCCCTGCTTGTGTCCTCTGCCCAAGGAATCATCGAGAGGATAGAGACCACCTATTTTTTAACTGCAGATTTAGACACAGAGTATGGAATTTTTTGCAAATATATTGGCCTCCAGGGGAGGATCAGGTGGAGACTGTTATGCAAGCTAGGACAGACTTTGCTAAGCCATTTTTACTGAGGTGTGTTCATAGCCAGCTGGAACATTTGGACCATTAGAAATGGAAAGGTTTTTAGAAATGAAAGGCCATCTTTCAACAGATGGAGATCTAGTTTTATTCATGACATCTCTCTGATGACACACATGATCAAATCTAAATTTAGAGATGGGCTGTTTGGATGGATTGCTTTCTTGCCTCCTTGAGGTAGTTTTCTTTGTAACTCTTAGTTTTAGTTAGGTAGTTCTTTTACCTTTAGTCCCTCTAGGGCTTTGTACATTTGTATTGTGTATTCTTTTCTTTAATAAAGTAAGGTTGTGGAACCAAGTTCTGCAGTGGTTTCTAAAAAAACGATTTAGGGGCTAATGTTGGGGATATCCATCATGGGTAGCGGCAAGATAGGGATATGTTGACCATAATGGAGGGCCCACAGCACCAGATATGAAAACCTCAAGGATTCTGATCCACTCGGACGAAGGTTAAGATTCCCGTCACTCGGACGATATTCATCCACTCGGATGCCTCCAAACCAATCGGAACTACAGAGCACTCAGTGGTAGGAGGTAAACAGCCGGATGGGGAATCCAGAACATCTAAGGGCGCACGATGCATGCGTTACTAGCATTTGCTCAGTACTATCTGTAATGCGCATCATGAATGCAATCACTTAAATCCATTTGTAACGTAGCTAGACAAGGGGGTTGTGCACTTTATATAAGCCACCCCGTAGCTGAGGGTCAAGGGTTCACAATCCTTTGTAATACTCGGACACAAGAGAAAAACACAGCTCCAGGGCTTGAGACGTAGGGTTGTATCTCAGGAGGGGCTTGAACTCATAAAATCCCCGCGACACCCGTGCCATGCTAGATCTAGCCCTTGTCCGTACCCCTATTTCTTATTGTTATAGTCGTTCCCACCAGATACCCGCTTAATGGCGGCATACGGACGGGCGGACATTGAACGAGCGTGGTAGATATTCGTCCCGTCCTGTACAGCAAAACGTCTCTTCGGTATTGAATAGGCGCGAACACGGGGTACGCGGAGCAGGCAGCGCTCTCAAGCAGCGCGCCGCTTCAACACCGGTGCAAGTGAGAGGTCGCGTCCGCTCTGAGCCGGCGTCAATGCGGAGCGGCCGCTCTACAACGGCATGAATGCGGGCTAATGCTGGACAGGAACACACACTGGAGAGGGGTGAGGGTTTTTGGTGGTCTATGGTAGTCCGGAACGGGCGTGGCAACGGTCCATACGCCCGCAAAGACCCTCCCTCCGGACCGCCGAGCGGACCGATACAAGCCCGCATTGCATGACACAACACGTCCGGATCATACGATTCAGACGTATGCGTACGGTTTAAGGATCGGTGTTGAAGATGTTATCGTAGAGTAAAAACACTTCTGAGGCCGGAGGTTATCCTCTTTTTCGAAAAAAAGCAAAAACACTTACATGCGTGCTGAGGTCGACCGCTCGGAAACATTTTCGTTGCCGCCCGCGACAAAAGCTTGCCAGCACCTTAGCTTCAAAAAAAAAAAAAAAGCTAGCCAGCACCTATAGTTCTATCGATTGGAATTCTGCATCTACAATTTCATTTCCTACTTAATTAACCAAGCACTACCACGACCAACGAGCAGCCTAGCGACCCGCGGGAATCACGGCGGTTTCCTTCGCTTTGCCTGTTCCTATCGGCTCGCTTTGAGCGTGTCCGGCGTGCACCAACGGCTAAAAACAACTTGTGGACTGTGGAGAGAAGGCAACGCTTTCCCCCTTTCGTACCAAGAACGCTGAATTTCTGGCAAATCAAATCAACTTTCCAATCGAGGACAAAACAAATCAACTTTTCAATCGAGGACATCCGGAACCTGAAAATGTTCCTGGCTCGTCCGTTTCAAACGTTTGTACAAGGCAGAATATGTGAAGTCGAAGAAAGGGAATGAATGCACCAAGAACTCACCAAACCCTACTAAAAACCTTGTCCCAACCAGAAAGGAAAATCGGCGGCTGGTATTGGATCCACGGAGCGCCGCACAATGCCGTGGTTGGGGTGGCACGCTCGTCAGTCAGCGGAGGGAATTCGCTGCGGGGAGCCTTTTCCTGCCGTGGGAGTGGGAGACGAGGAAGTCCGGGGTGCGCTCGTAGCCGGAGAAGACCTCCTCCCAGATCTCGGCGAAGGCCCGGAGGATGAGGTGGTGGTGGTGCGGCGCGTTGAGGGACAGGAACCGGTGGAGGAGCTCCCGCAGGTCGGCGCCGCCCACGATCTCCTTCTCCACGATCATCTGCAGCATCGACCGCCGGAAGTCGGCCAGCGGGTCGGCCGACTCCTTCACCACGGCCACGCTCTCCTCCACCCTCCTGCCGCCGCCCTCGCTGGAGGTGCGCCTGTGCCGCCTCCCGTCGCCGACGCCTTCGGCGCCGGCGCCCTGCAGGGAGCGGACGGTGCGCTCGAGCTCGCCGAGCTGCCGCAGGAGCGCGGCGACGCTGGGGGTGCTCCCCACGCTGGTGTCGGCCTCGTCCGTCGACGAGGGTGAGAACGAGGAGGACGCCGCCGCGGTGGAGATCAACGACGCCGCCCTGCTGTTCCCTGCCCTCCTCGTCGCCGTGGTGGTGACCGTGGACATGGTGGTGGCAGTGGTGGCGGTCGACGTGTTGGTGGGCGGCGTGGCCATGGGGGACTGCTTGTCGGAGCCGTCGGAGACGGAGACGGCCTTTGAGCCGCCGCAGCCGCACATGAAGCCGCGGCCCTTCCTCGTGATGCGCAGCCCGCCGCCGGCGCCGCGGCGGCGTAGTATCATCGCCTTCATTGATCGATCGGGCCTTGTCTTTCTCGGTTCGGTTCGGAGTGTGCGGTGCGGGCGCGCACGGCGAGGAGGCTCGGCTCGTGGGACGAGCTGCTGGTGTGTACTACCGGAGTGAAGAGAAAAATGAGAAAACCCGTGGTTTATAACGAGGCAGCCGGCCGCCTTGCAAAGTCAAACGGCCATATTAGTTTTAGTTTTTCCGTGGAAGCAATCCGATGCTGGTGAAACGGTCAGACGAAAATTAAGAGGGTGTTTGGATACTCTCTAGTCATGTGACTAGTAATAGTCAGACTAAAAGTTTTTAGTCAGGCTCTGTTTGGAAGGTGACTACTACTAGTCAGCACTAAATGTCTCAGTATTAAATTTTTCTCTCTTCCTTCCATTTATCTCTCTTCTCTCCCTTGTGCCCGCAACAGGATGGGCCCGCCAATTAATTAAAGGAGAGACTTTAGTCACTTTTAGTTGGGGGTGGGGTGACTAGGGACTACACTAGTTTTAGTCACCCATTAGTCAGGGATGTTTGGAGGTTTACTGACTAAAAGTGACTACTACTAGTTTCTAGTCTTTAGTCACTAGTGATCCAAACACCCTCTAAGCACATGCTGATCCGCATTTAACCACGCACCGTACAATGCACCGATCATCTTTTCCATTTCATAGGACTCAATTCAAAAATTTCTATTCTTTTCCATTCATGATCGTCTTATCTGTCCTATTTTTTATTGACTTGCTAAATAAAAATTATTTTCCTTGGTAAGCCAACAAATGTTTACTAAATAACTATTTATCAAATAAAATCCTAGAATTCATTTGGTCAGATAAATCACGGGCAGGATTTTATTTGGTAAATACTTTATATCCTGTTGCGATATGCGGACAATTAATCTAGTTATATTAACTAGTAGTGATATGTATAGACATTGGCATGTTGTCTTTTACTATTATATTTTAGCAGTAATTAATTTGCACCATTTTTGGGCGATACTTGGTTGACTGTTGTAAGCTTCAAATATTGATTCGCAAACATTCCAGTTACAAATATTCTATTTGAAATTATTCTTCCCATTAAAATGTTAAAAAATAGATTTTTGTCCAACTTTATAGATATAAAGACACCCATAACAATTAGGGCCGTATCATAATTATTGAATTGTGGAAGCATAAATTTCTACTAACTCGGCAGAGTCACCAAAGTAAAAGAACAATAATAATTTCCCAACAAGGTTGTAATTTTTCCTATAAAAATCTTTTTATCCTATGAAATTCCTACATAATTCCTCCAAACCAAAGAAGGCTTATGTTTAAGGCCTCTCCCAGTGCATGTATCATAGCAAGTATACGCACTGTAAAGTTAGCATGTAGATGATGTAGCATGGTAGTTAAATAAGAAAGAGAAGATACATGTGTTATGATATTATATTACCAAACAAGAAAATTTAATGTGAAATAGATCTTTGTACACAAGTTCATATCGAGATTTTACGTACAAATGAAGAAATAATAAGATGACACTAACATAATAGGTTATGATACTATGCAACGGAAAGAGGGGGGCGATTTGTGCACATAGGCGCGGGGGCACCGACCATCTCTCATGCTTTTTCTTTGGACTTCAAATTTGAATCTATTATATCTTTTGAACCAAAAGTCCAATCTATGTTTTGGTTGCATATTTGAGTTCCTTGTGACGCGGGTTTTGAGATAAAACCTCCCTATGAATACGTTTTGACAAGTTCCTTAAACTTCACCGAGTCTCACCTACCAAAACTTGGTACCAACGAATGATAACTTCACTAAGTTTCAGAAACTAAAACTTACAACCGTGCGGGCAATTGTGGAGAATCAGACAAGTTTGCGGATCATGAGGCAATCATGTGGCTGGGCGCGGCTGGCTAGGCACGTGCCCTTGCGAATTTCCGAACAAAAAGATAATAACGAAAGTAGTAGCATCCAACTATGATACTATCTACTGTGAGAGACCTACTATCCAACTACAAAGAGAAGCTTCTAATGGTATGATAGAGGCTATTAACTACATACGCGTTAATTTCTTACCGCGATATCAGCAACACCGCACAATGTTGACATTTCTTAAAGTTGCATATCTATGCAACTTGCAACTTAACGGAGAAATGAGTAAAGTATCAGAGCTGCGAGGCGATCAACGAGATGGGACAAGCTAGCAGAAAAATGCTAAGCTAGCTATGCCCTAATTAATGGTTAACAATAAGAAAGTTACGAAACTAATGGTCCTACACACTAACACATTTTTGTTATAATTTGATCGATGGGTCTACGAACCATGATGGGAGATGCCTTTTGGAAAGAAAGAAAAGAGAATTTCCTAGATGTTTTACGTCTACGTATCGATAGATGGAGGGAGTAGTTTTTGTCTCATTGCATTAGCTGTTGACACATTTCCATCGCTCCAGGTAGGGTGTCAATAGGCCATTGAAAGGTGACACCGTTGATTAAAATCAATAGTTCATTAAAGTATCTGAATTTTCTATTTAACGTTGCATGAACAGGTAGATACCCTAAATATGCGGCAGATAAATGATGTGACGTTGTTGTGCATGCATCTTATGTTTACATCTAATCATACCCTCGTTGGTAACTATCCCAAACTATTCACAAAAATGCGAAGAATTATCGACGCGTTTGTTTCAATGATTTGGCTACGGTTTCCGATGCCCATGCTTTTCGAAACTGGCATATTACATTTGGTTTTCGCGTACTACGTATTCACTGGCAGCGTTATATGGGCCTTCCCAGAGTCGAAAACAACCGAGCGGAAGGTGATTAGAAAACCGGACAAAAGCGCACGAACCAAACAAAGCTTGTATTCCATAAAAGAAAATCGGAAGCAGTGCTTCTCCATACCGAAACCCATTACGTTACCTGAGGCGGAACCAAACGCGTCGTATAGGTTTTGACACGCACCAATGTGCATGCATGTCTTCAAAATATGATTTTGATCATCAAATGTTATTCTTGCAAACCTTCTGCACTTGAGTTAATTTATCACATTTTTCATGTCTGAATATAATAGAACGACATTTTTGGATCAACTTCCTAATTCTGGCCATCGATGCATATCTATGAATAACGTCACTCTCTGTTATTCCGGGATGACGCAGCTTACTTAATTGCGCACATAAAGTAAGTTTGGACGTCAAATCTCAATGCATGCAATGCAACCACTGAAAAAACGGTACTATGAGGAGTATATGTATTCAAGGGGACGTCTACTGGTGATAGTTTATGGTTCAAACCTGTTTTGTTTATCAGAAGAAAATGGTTAATTTGGATGAGTTCACATACTTTACGTCTGGAAATGATGTCGCACATCTTATCAAGTACCCCTAATACTCAAGTTGCATGGACCTGCCCACAAATTAGCCAGCAAGCAACCAAAAAACGAAAGGTGGAGGGGAGCATTATGTGCCGCGATGATTACAAATGCCACCTAAAATGAGGATCAGACCGCATAAACATATGCGGGTTAGCAAGCTAGCACTGGCTCTACTTCTCCTCGCAAAAAATAAACATAAACTGGCTCTACTTGCACACGGGTGGTAGTACGTCTACTCTCCGCTTGGACGGATACTACGTAGCGCATCGGCGAGCGGCCGGAATGATTTGGTGTCCGACACGATCCATCATTTGGCCGGTCCGCGGACGTCTTTCTTCGCCGTTTGGACGGCGCGGGCAGTGCACGGCTGCTCCGCTTTTCGCAGCACGGACACTTTCCTCCTGCCACAGGCTTTTTCTCGTGCGTGCATGCAGAGGGGTCCGTGAGACTGGCTGCCTCTCACCCTTTCCGGTCGTGCTCGAGTAAGCTGGCCGGCGGTGGTCTGATCTTCGTCAGGTCTGATGTTTCAGCAAGAGCAGCACCAGGCATGCATGTATCCATCATACTCCTACCGCGGGCGCAGAATTGGACCACAAAACGAACATTAGCATTTGTGTGCGGACTTGTCTTTAGAGCATCTCCAGCCGTTGGCCTCCCAGACGACGATTTTACGCGCCCACTGGGGACGAGCCGGCGCTAAAATCGGCATCAGGCATGCATGTATGCATCATACCGCCAGCGCAGAATTGGACCACAAAACGGACATTAGTATTTATGTGCGGACCTCTTTTAAAAAAATAGTATTTGTATGCGGACGTGTCTTTAGAGCATCTCCACCCATACTCCCAACAGGCCCCTCAGGGCGCCTTTTTATGCACCGGCGCCAAAAAAAAACCCACTCGTGCCCCAAGACGCCGAAATCCGCCGGTTCGGCCCGTTTTTGGGCCCGATGACCGCAGGCCGAACCCATCGCACTAGGAGGCGCTCGGGGGCTCCGGCGCAAGGGGAAACCACGCCTGGGCCACCTTGTCACGCGAAAAGTCAAGCCAATCGTCCAGATTCGCCCCCACCCCCCGCGCGCTCGACCACCACCCTACCGATTCTGGCGCCACCCACCACCCAGCACCGCTAGATAGGCCATTGCCCGCTGGATAAAGAGAGAAGGTTTCGCCGCGGCAGCCTCTCCACCACCGTCCGGGCGAGTTTTTCGGCGCTCTGACCGCGCAGGGCGGTATGCCGGCGGGTGTGCGCCCGCCACGCCCGCCAGGTGTTCGGCGTTTTGTCTGCTCGGCGATGGACTCGGACGACGAGGAGGCGCGCAGCGCTGTTGCAGGAGGAAGCCGATGCCGACGTCCAGGACGAGGCACACCTCATGGTCCTCGCCGCCCTCGTCGGCCTGCTCACGAGCAATGATAAACCACGGCGAGGTGGCTCGGTGCCAGGGCAGTGGTGGCAGTGTTTGGACCGCAATACTTGCGAACACCCAATGCGGAAGACACTGCTCGGATCCTAACACAGAATGCAGCAAGAGGATTTCCTAGGATGCTTGGAAGCATCGACTGCATGCATTAAAAATGGAAAAACTGCCCATTTGCTTGGCAGGGGATGTACAAAGGCGCCAAAGGCGGTTGCAGTGTGATACTTGAGGCGGTGGCCACACAGAACCTCTGGATTCGGCACTCCTTCTTTGGTATGCGAGGAACTCACAATGACATCAACGTGTTGCAGTGCTCCCCTGTTTTTTTCTAAGCTTGTTGAAGGTCATTCTCCTCCAATGAACCTCAAGGTCAATGGGCGGCACTACAACAAGGGGTACTATCTAGCTGATGGCATCTATCTGAGATGGCCTACATTTGTGAAGTCTATCTCAAACGCTGTGCCAGGAGGCAAGAAGTCCCACTTTGCGAAGCTTCAGGAGGCTTGCAGGAAGGATGTCGAGCGGGCATTTGATATGCTCCAATCTCGATTTGCTGTTGTCCGGTACCCTGCTCAGACATGGCCGAAAGATCAAACGTGGGAGATCATGACTTGCTGTGTCATTTTGCACAACATGATTATTGAGAGAGAGAGCAGGAAGAGCCAGTGTTTGACACTGAACCATATTACAGGCAGGGTCCTCTTGCATAAGTTGATCATCAGCTACCGGCAATCTGGACTACCTTCCTCAATATGCGTCAGGAGATCCGAGACCCACAGGTGCATCAGCAACTGCATCGGCATCTGGTGGAACACCTATGGAGGCTCAAGGGCAATGCCTAGCTCGACGTGTGATGACATATGAGTTTTTATTTGTTGAACTATATAATTTGTATTGAACTATTTGTTGTTGAACTATTCGATTTCTATTGATTTTCTGTGATGAACTATGTGATAAAAATTACTTATGTTGAATTCACGCCGAACCATGACGAATATGGGCCGATTCGCACCGATATCGGGCCATTTTTCGCCGAATGTGGGCCAAAAACGGACACATTTGCGTCAAAAATGGGCCGATCTCGGCGCCTAGGGGCGACAACTGGGTACCCAACTGCCCCCGGAGCCGATTATACCGCTGACTCGCCCCCAGGCGGTGATTTTTATGCCTCCTAGGGGGTCAACGGCTGGAGATGCTCTTAGGACATCTCCCAAAGCCGCTTCTCAAAACAGAAATAGTATTTGTTGGACGCGTATGCAGAGAGTGATACAAGAGCCAGTCATAAAAGATTCAACACTCACCATAAACGTCCCCCGCAATACAAATAAATTCAAATGTAATTCATGTAAACACGATGGAATTCATTCAAACAGTCATAAATTTGACATATTTTACATAAACCGGACGATATTTCGCCCATTCAACTAATAAAACCTAAAAAACAAAAGTAGTTTGTAGCGGACGGTGACCTCGTATGCACGGCCAGACTGGCCAGTGGCACCTTCGTACCTTCTGTGCCGTCGCCATCGTCAGAGTGGTTCTTCCAACGGCGGAAGGGCGTGGGAGCACGACAGCCCAGCCCCTCCGCCGTTTGGCACTCGTGGACGAGCTTCTCTACTTCCTCTTGAGTCGTGTGGAGGGTTGTCGTAACTAACTCTGACCCTAGCCCCAGAGGGGCCGCCTGCCGTGGAGGTCGAGGGCCCCAGAGAACGATTGTGGCGGTGCCAAAATCTTTACCTGGGGAGGAGATCCAGAGCCGCTACTTGTCGGCATGGAGAACCACGACGTCCGCATGGTGCGATGCGCTGGGGACGGCACCGAAGTGGAGAGGATCAGATAAGATGTGGGCGGAGAGGAGTGGTGCGGTGTGGAGTGGACGGTGCCGGAGCCGTGCTTAAATAGGAGTGCCCCGGCGAAGGAGCGGAAGTTGCCTTCAATGTGGCACACCTGTTGGAGTATGCTTCTCGGTCGCCAGATCGACATTAAAGCGGCACTGCCTACTCGTCCAGTCGCCTCACTCTGACCGACATCAATGCCGTGGAGTCACGTTCGCTTTGAAGCGGCACTGAGCGGCATGAATGTGCGGCAACAACTTCGTGAGGAGTGGCTTTTCGATGGAGAGGTTTTTTGGTGGGTCTCAGGTATCAGACACATACATGTTGTGGTCCGGACGCCCACAAAGCTCCCCTTGGTTTGTGTCTAGTTTGCGGGATTCCAGAGAACCGGATGTGCCCATGAATTGATGGGGTACCACGTTGGATCGCAAAGTGTGTCTGTACACGTCTTTCGTGGGCGTTCTGACGGTACATGTTGGAGATGTCCTTATGGTTGAGGGTTGCGTTGGAGATATCCTTATACATACACATCACATATGTACAATTATATAGTAGTATGACCATGGATAAAGCCAATCCCCGACTGAAGAGGCAGTAAATCTGACAGTTATTAGCAATTGTATATTCTTTTTTAGACATCGGATTCTACCACATATACTGTAGATGATTCCATACTTGAACTTTAAACACAGTGCACAACATCTACAAACATACAAGTTCATCTCTTATATACCTTTATTGGATTATGGTGAGTATTGACACATCAATTATACCCAAAAAATGGGAAATCAATTGAGAGGATTTTTTTGGGATTATGGTGAGTATTGACAAACCAATTGAGAGGGTTAACATCGCATCTAGTTTATTTTAGAAAATTAGTCCTTGTGATAGAGTGGAACATCATTGCTGACTCTTTCCTCCATATTTCCAAGAGGTTGCCCAATTCAAGAACTCTACGTGTAATTTATAGGTTTTCGGAGAATCCAAGATTCACTTTGAGTTTCAGAACAACCGTAGTATCAAGAGTGGCATAAGCAAAAAAAAGTTTGGTTGAATGCCAAGCTAAGATCTTCAACAAAAATTCTCAAGTATTCTACTCCTGCAACTCAGTTCCTTTGTTTTCACTGGTGATGCATCCAAGTTTTTCCACCCGATAGTACCAAGCCTGTGAAAATTGAGTTAGCCTTGCAGAGCAACATGCTTCCGTAGCGTCAAAACTACCCCGACATATTTCCTAGTACTATTGAGCTATTTTTCATTGAGACCATCTTAGTTAGCTCTGCACCTCCCAACACAACTTTTCCCCCGACACTTTCGAGCTTTCTCATTTTGCTTTGGCATTTCTACAAATAATTTCATTGAGAACTACTCTGTCGACCTTGATACCTTGAAAACTTCAATTTCTCAAGTACTTCTAGTTTAATCGCCGTGGAAAATAGTCACTTTTTCGGTCTGGTACCTCTGTGTATTGTTTTTCAGAGTTTATATTCTATGCCATAACTGCTATGTGAAGGAAATATGCCCTAGAGGCAATAATAAAGTTGTTATTTATATTTCCTTATATCATGATAAATGTTTATTATTCATGCTAGAATTGTATTAACCGGAAACTTGATACATGTGTGAATACATAGACACAACAAAGTGTCCCTAGTATGCCTCTACTTGACTAGCTCGTTAATCAAAGAGGTTAAGTTTCCTGACCATAGACATGTGTTTTCATTTGATGAACGCGATCACATCATTAGGAGAATGCTGTGATGGACAAGATCCATCCATTATCTTAGCATAATGATCGTTAAGTTTTATTGCCATTGCTTTCTTCATGACTTATACATATTCCTTTGACTATGAGATTATGCAACTCCCGAATACCGGAGGAACACCTTGTGTGCTATCAAACATCACAACGTAACTAGGTGATTATAAAGATGCTCTACAGGTGTTTCCGAAGGTGTTTGTTCGGTTAGCATAGATCGAGATTAGGATTTGTCACTCCGGGTATCGGGGAGATATCTCTGGGCCCTCTCGGTAATGCACATCATGATAAGACTTCAAGCAATGTGACTAATGAGTTAGTTGCGGGATGATGCATTACGAAACGAGTAAAGAGACTTGCCGTTAACAAGATTGAACTAGGTATGAGGATACAGACGATCGAATCTCGGGCAAGTAACATATCGATGACAAAGGGAATTACGTATGTTGTCATTGCGGTTTGACCTATAAAGATCTTCGTAGAATATGTAGGAACCAATATGAGCATCCAGGCTCTGCTATTGGTTATTGACCGGAGATGTGTCTTGGTCATGTCTACATAGTTTTCAAACCCGTAGGGTCCACACGCTTAACGTTCGATGATGATTTGTATTATGAGTTATGCGTTTTGGTGACCGGAGATTGTTTGGAGTCCCGGATGAGATCACGGACATGACGAGGAGTCTCGGAATAGTCGAGAGGTAAAGATTGATATATTGGACGATGGCATTCGGACACCGGAATGGTTTCGGAGTGGTTCGGGTATTTTTCGGAGTACCGATGGGTTACCGGAACCCCCGGGGAAAGTATTGGGCCTACATAAGCCACAGGGGAGAGGGGAGGAAGCCCGCAAGGGGTGGCCACGCCCCCTCCCATAGGGAGTCTGAATTGGACTAGGAGGGGGCGTGCCCCCCTTTCCTTCTCCTCTTCCATCTCCCTTCCCCCTTTCCTCCTCCATGAGAAGGAAAAGAGGGGGGAATCCTACTAGGACTTGGAGTCCTAGTAGGACTCCCCTCTTCTTGGCGTGCCCCTGGTGGCCGGCCTCCTCCCCTCCTCCTTAATATACGTGGGCAGGGAACCCCTTGGAGACACACAAATTGTTCCAAGCCGTGTGCGGTATCTTCCTCCACGATCTACTCCTCCGGTCATATTCACGTAGTGCTTAGGCGAAGCACTGCACAGATCACATCACTGTCACCATCACCACGCCGTTGTGCTGACGAAACTCTCCCTCAAACCTCTACTGAATCAAGACTTTGAGGGATGTCATCAAGCTGAACGTGTGCTGAACTCAGAGGTGTCGTACGTTCGGTACTAGATCGGTTGGATCGTGAAGACGTTCGACTACATCAACCGCATTAACCTAATGCTTCCGCTTTCGGTCTACGAGAGTACATGGACACACTCTCTCTCTTGTTGCTATGCATCTCCTAGATAGATATTGTGTGATCATAGGAATTTTTTTTGAAATTGCATGCTACGTTCCCCAACAGTGGCATCCGAGCTAGGTCTATGCTTAGATGACATGCATGAGTAGAACACAAAGAGTTGTGGGCGATCATAGTCATACTGCTTACCACCAATGTCTTACTTTGATTCGGCGGCATTGTTGGATGAAGCGGCATGGACCAACCTTACACGACCACGTTCATGAGATCGGTTCCACCGACATACATGCAACTTGTTTTGCATAAAGATGGTTGGTGGGTGTCTGTTTCTCCAACTTTAGTTGAATCGAGTTTGACTACGGCCGATCCTTGTTGAAGGTTAAAACAACACACTTGACAAAAAATCGTTGTGGTTATGATGCGTAGGTAAGAACGGTTCTTGCTAGAAGCCCGTAGCAGCCACGTAATACTTGCAACAACAAAGTAGAGGACGTCTAACTTGTTTTTGCAGGGCTTGTGGTGATGTGATATAAGTTATTGTATGAGATGATCATGTTTTGTAAAAGTTATCGGCATTTGGCAGGAGCCTTATGGTTGTCACTTTATTGTATGAAATGCAATCGCCATGCAATTGCCTTACTTTATCACCATGCGTTAGCGATGGTCGTAGAAGCAATAGTTGGTGAGACGATAATGACGCTACGATGGAGATCAAGGTGTCAAGCCAGTGACGATGGAGATCATGACGGTGCTTTGGAGATGGAGATCAAAGGCACAAGATGATGATGGCCATATCATGTCACATATTTTGATTGCATGTGATGTTTATATTTTATGCATCTTATTTTGCTTAGTACGGCGGTAGCATTATAAGATGATCCCTCACTAAATTTCAAGGTATAAGTGTTCTCCCTAAGTATGCACCGTTGCTATAGTTCGTCGTGCCGAGACACCACGTGATGACCGGGTGTGATAAGCTCTACGTTCACATACAACGAGTGTAAGACAGTTTTGCACGTGCAGAATACTCAGGTTAAACTTGAGGAGCCTAGCATGTACAGGCATGGCCTCGGAACACTGAGACCCAAAGGCTGAACATGAATCGTATAGTAGATATGATCAACATAGACATTTTCACCATTGAAAACTACTCCATCTCACGTGATGATCGTACATGGTTTAGTTGATATGGATGACATGATCATTTAGATGACTAGAGGGATGTCTATCTAAGTGGGAGTTCTTTAGTAATACGATTAATTGAACTTAAATTTATCATGAACTTAGTCCTGATAGTTTTTGCATATCTATGCTGTTGTAGATCAATGGCATGTGCTACCGTTCCCTTGAATTTTAATGCGTTCCTAGAGAAAGCTAAGTTGAAAGATGATGGTAGCAACTACATGGACTGGGTCCGTAACTTGAGGATTATCCTCATTGCTGCATAGAAGAATTACGTCCTTGATGCACCGCTGGGTGCATGGCCTGCTGCAGGAGCAACACCGGACATTATGAACGTCTGGCAAGCTAAATCTGATGACTACTCGATAGTTCACTGAGCCATGCTTTACGACTTAGAATCGGGACTTCAAAGACGTTTTAAACATCATGTAGCATATGAGATGTTCCAGGAGTTGAAGTTAATATTTCAAGCAAATGCCCGAGTTGAGAGATATGAAGTCTCCAACAAGTTCTATAGCTGCAAGATGGAGGAGAACAGTTCTGTCAGTGAACACATACTCAGAACGTCTGGGTACCATAACCACTTGACTCAGCTGGGAGTTAATCTTCCGGATGATAGTGTCATTGACAGAGTTCTTCAATCACTGCCACCAAGCTATATAGGCTTCATGATGGACTATAATATGCAAGGGATGGAAAAGACAGTTCCCGAGCTCTTCGTGATGCTTAAGGCTGCGGAGGTAGAAATCAAGAAGGAGTATCAAGTGTTGATGGTTAACAAGACCACTAGTTTCAAGAAAAAAGGGCAAATGTAAGAAGGGGAACTTTAAGAAGAATAGCAAGGAAGTTGCTGCTCCCGGGAAGAAGCCCAAGTCTGGACCTAAGCCTGAAACTGAGTGCTTCTACTGCAAAGGGACTGGTCACTGAAAGCGGAACTGCCCCAAGTATTTGGCGGATAAGAAGGATGGCAATGTGAAAGGTATATTCGATATACATGTTATTGATGTGTACCTTACTAATGCTCGTAGTAGAGCCTGGGTATTTGATACTGGTTCTGTTGCTCATATTTGCAACTCGAAACAGGGGCTACGGATTAAACGAAGATTGGCTAAGGACGAGGTAACGATGCGCGTCAGAAATGGTTCCAAGGTCGATCTGATCGCGGTCGGCATGCTACCTCTACATCGACTTTCAGGATTAGTTTTAGACCTGAATAATTGTTATTTGGTGCCAGCGTTGAGCATGAACAATATATCTGGATCTTATTTGATGCAAGACGGTTATTCATTTAAATCAAAGAATAATGGTTGTTCTATTTATATGAGTAATATCTTTTATGGTCATGCACCCTTGATGAGTGGTCTACTCTTGTTGAATCTCGATCGTAGTGATACACATATTCATAATATTGAAGCCAAAAGACGCAAAGTTAATAATGATAGTGCAACTTATTTGTGGGACTGCTCTTTAGGTCATATTGGTGTAAATCGCATGAAGAAACTCCATGCTGATGGGATTTTGGAATCACTTGATTATTAATCACTTGATGCTTGCGAACCATGCCTCATGGGCAAGATGACTAAGACTCCGTTCTCCGGAGCAATGGAGCGAGCTACTAACTTATTGGAAATAATACATACTAATGTATGCGGTCTGATGAGTGTTGAGGCTCGCGGCGGGTATCGTTATTCTCTGACCTTCGCAGATGATTTGAGCATATATGGGTATATCTACTTAATGAAACATAAGTCTAAAACATTTGAAAAGTTCAAAGAATTTCAGAGTGAAGTGGAAAATCATCGTAACAAGAAAATAAAGTTTCTATGATCTGATCACGGAGGCGAATATTTGAGTTACGAGTATGGTCTTCATTTGAAACAATATGGAATAGTTTCACAACTCACGCTACCTAGAACACCACAGCGTAATGGTGTGTCCAAACGTCGTAACTGTACTTTATTAGATATGGTGCGATCTATGATGTCTCTTACCGATTTATCACTATCGTTTTGGGGTTATGCTTTAGAGACGGCTGCATTCATGTTAAATAGAGCACCATCTAAATCCGTTGAGACGACACCATATGAACTGTGGTTTAGCAAGAAACCTAAGCTATCGTTTCTTCAAGTTTGGGGTTGCAGTGCTTATGTGAAAAAGCTTCGGCCCGATAAGCTCGAACCCAAATCGGAGAAATGTGTCCTCATAGGATACCCAAAAGAAACTATTGGGTACACCTTCTATCACAGATCCGAAGGCAAGATATTTGTTGCTAAGAATGAATCCTTTGTAGAGAAGGAGTTTCTCTCAAAAGAAGTGAGTGGGAGGAAAGTAGAACTTGATGAGGTAATTATACCTTCTCTCGAATTGGAAAGTAGTTCATCATAGAAATTAGTTCCAGTGATACCTACACCAATTAGTGAGGAAGCTAATGGTGATGATCATGAAACTTCAGATCAAGTTACTACCGAACCTCGTAGGTCAACCATAGTACGTTCCGCACTGGAGTGGTACGGTAATCCTGTTCTGGAAGTCATGTTACTAGACCATGATGAACCTACGAACTATGAGAAAGCGATGATGAGCCCAGATTCCGTGAAATGGCTTGAGGCCATGAAATCTGAGATGGGGTCCATGTATGAGAACAAAGCATGGACTTTGGTTGACTTGCCCAATGATCGGCAAGCCATAGAGAATAAATGGATCTTCAAGAAGAACACTGACACTGATGCTAATGTTACTATCTACAAAGCTCGTCTTGTTGCGAAAGGTTTTCAACAAGTTCAATGAGTTGACTACGATGAGACCTTCTCACTCGTAGCGATGCTTAAGTCTGTCCGAATCATGTTAGCAATTGCCGCATTTTATGATTATGAAATTTGGCAAATGGATGTCAAAACTCCATTCCTTAATGGATTTCTTAAAGAAGAGTTGTATATGATGCAACCAGAAGGTTTTGTCGATCCTAAAGGTGCTAACAAAGTGTGCAAACTCCAGCGATCCATTTATGGACTGGTGCAAGCCTCTTAGAGTTGGAGTATATGCTTTGATAGTGTGATGAAAGCATATAGTTTTATACAGACTTTTGGAGAAGCCTGTACTTACAAGAAAGTGAGTGGGAGCTCTGTAGCATTTCTAATGTTATATGTGGATGACATATTGTTGATTGGAAATAACACAGAATTTCTGGATAGCATAAAAGGATACTTGAATAAGAATTTTTCAACGAAAGACCTCGGTGAAGCTGCTTATATATTGGGCATCAAGATCCATAGAGATATATCAAGACGCTTAATTGGACTTTCACAAAGCACATACCTTGATAAAGATTTGAAGAAGTTCAAAATGGGCCAGTCGAAGAAAGGGTTCTTGCCTGTGTTACAAGGTGTGAAATTGAGTCAGAGTCAACGCCCGACCACTGCAGAAGATAGAGAGAAAATGAAAGTCATTCCCTATGCTGCAGCCATAGGTTCTATCATGTATGCAATGATGTGTACCAGACCTGATGTTTGCCTTGCTATAAGTTTAGCAGGGAGGTACCAAAGTAATCCAGGAGTGGATCACTGGACAGCGGTCAAGAACATCCTGAAATACATGAAAAGGACTAAGGATATGTTTCTCGTTCATGGAGGTGACAAAGAGCTTGTCGTAAATGGTTATGTCGATGCTATCTTTGACACTGGTCCGGATGACTCTAAGTCGCAAACCGGATACATATTTATATTGAATGGTGGAGCTGTCAGTTGGTGTAGTTCCAAGCAGAGCGTTGTGGCGGGATCTACGTGTGAAGCGGAGTACATAACTGCTTCGGAAGCGAAAAATGATGGAGTCTGGATGAAGGAGTTCATATCCTATCTAGGTGTAATACCTAGTGCATCGGGCCCAATGAAAAATCTTTTGTGACAATACTAGAGCAATTGCCTTAGCGAAGGAATCCAAATTTCACAAGAGAACCAAACACATAAGAGATGCTTCAACTCCATCCGCGATCAAATCAAGGAGGGAGACATAGAGATTTGCAAAATACACATGGATCTGAATGTTGCAGACCCGTTGACTAAGCTTCTTCCATGAGAAAAACATGATCAACACCAAGACTCCATGGGTGTTAGAATCATTACAATGTAATCTAGATTATTCACTCTAGTGCAAGTGGGAGACTGAAGAAATATGCCCTAGAGGCAATAATAAAGTTGTTATTTATATTTCATTACATCATGATAAATGTTTATTATTCATGCTAGAATTGTATTAACCGGAAACTTAATACATGTGTGAATACATAGAAAAAACAAAGTGTCCCTAGTATGCCTCTACTTGACTAGCTCGTTAATCAAAGATGGTTAAGTTTCCTGACCATAGACATGTGTTGTCATTTGATGAACGGGATCACATCATTAGGAGAATGATGTCATGGACAAGACCCATCCGTTAGCTTAGCATAATGATCGTTAAGTTTTATTGCTATTGCTTTCTTCATGACTTATACATATTCCTTTGACTATGAGATTATGCAACTTCCGAATACCGGAGGAACACCTTGTGTGCCATCGAACGTCACAACATAATTGGGTGATTATAAAGATGCTCCCAGGTGTCTCCGAAGGTGTTTGTTGGGTTGGCATAGATCGAGATTAGGATTTGTCACTCCGAGTATCGGAGAGGTATCTCTAAGCCCTCTCGGTAATGCACATCATGATAGGCCTTGCAAGCAATGTGACTAATGAGTTAGTTATAGGATGATGCATTATGAGGATACCGATGACCGAATCTCGGGCAAGTAACATACCGATGACAAAGGGAATTACGTATGTTGTCATTGCAGTTTGACCTATAAAGATCTTCGTAGAATATGTAGGAACCAATATGAGCATCCAGGTTCCGCTATTGGTTATTGACAGGAGATGTGTCTCAGTCATGTCTACATAGTTCTTGAACCCGTAGGGTCCGCACGCTTAACATTCAATGACGATTTGTATTATGAGTTATGTGTTTTGGTGACCGAAGATTGTTCGGATTCCCGGATGAGACCATGGACATGACGAGGAGTCTCAAAATAGTCGAGAGGTAAAGATTGATATATTGGATGGTGGTATTCGGACACCGGAATGGTTTCGGAGTGGTTCGGGTATTTTTCAGAGTGCCGAGGGGTAACCGGAACCCCCGGGGAAAGTATTGGGCCTACATGGGCCATACGGGAGAGGGGAGGCATCCCACAAGGGGTGGCTGCGCCCCCTCCCATAGGGAGTTTGAATTGGACTAGGGGAGGGGGCACGCCCCCCTTTCCTTCTCCTCTTCCCTCTCCCTTCCCCCTTTCCCGCTCCATGAGAAGGAAAAGAGGGGGGGGGGGGCGAATCCTACTAGGACTTGGAGTCCTAGTAGGACTCCCCTCTCCTTGGCGCGCCCCTGGTGGCCAGCCTGTTCCCCTCCTCCTTTATATACGTGGGCAGGGCACCCCTTGGAGACACACCAATTGTTCCAAGTCATGTGCGGCGTCTCCCTCCACGGTTTACTCCTTCGGTCATATTCACGTCGTGCTTAGGCGAAACCCTGCGGGATCATATCACCATCACCGTCACCATGCTGTCGTACTGACGAAACCCTCCCTCGACCCTCTGCTTTATCAAGAGTTCGAAGGATGTCATAGAGCTGAATGTGTGCTGAACTCGGAGGTGTCGTACGTTCGGTACTAGATCGGTTGGATCGTGAAGACATTTGACTATATCAACTGCGTTAACCTCACGCTTCCGCTTTCGATCTACGAGGGTACGTGGACACACTCTCTCCCTCTTGCTGCTATGCATCTCCTAGATAGATCTTGCATGATCGTATGATTTTTTTTGAAATTGCATGCTACGTTCCCCAACACTATGATCCTCGAATACGCGATTCAGTGGAAAACTCATATGCACGTGTCGAATGATAAATGGTTAAAGAAAAGGTTCCTAGTCTTGCCTCTAGGACTAGCTCAAGTGTTGTTGGTGATCATGTTTTTCGGATCTTTGGACGCTAAGTGTTAAATGATAGCCCTAAAATAACTTTGAGATTATGACATTGGAAGAACGACCATATTGAATTGATCCAAATTTGTCCGTTATGAATTGAGTAATATCGTCTGTAATCAATTATAATAACATGGAGTGTTAACATGTGATTTTGCTCCTTAGACCATAGAGTATCGTAGTCACTTCTTACCATACGGTGAGTTTTGGGGTTGCACAAATGTCACCTGTAACACGTTGATCATAACGACAACTTACAGGTTCATCAAAAAGTTTGACAAGGAACTAGATAGCTCAAGAGTGGGATTTGCTCATCCAACAATTGAGAGATATTCTTAGGGCCCTCTCAGTGTGAAAGCATCCATCATCGTCTAGCCAGACACAGGTGACTATGTCACGGGGATGCCGAAACACGACACTGAGAAAAAAGAACAACATCAGTAACAAGGATTTTGGTATAGTGAGCATGTGATGACTTAGGAGGATACTGGTGCATCCCGGGGATTTGTAAAGTATCGCGAAGCAAAGGGAACATCACATGGTAACCAAATGTTCACTCAAATATCATTCATGTGCTCATAGGGATCGATATAGATGTCCACGGTTCTGCTATCGGTCATTGAACGAATGGTTTCGTTCATGTCAATGAGTTACCAAACCTATGGCATCACAAGCTTAAGGAAATCATGATCAACTGAGTGTTAGTAGTACGGGAATGATGAGAACATATTTGCGGAATTTTTTCATTAATATTCAGAATAGTTCCGAGAGGATCCGAAAGCGTTTCAGGGTCAGCGGAAGGGTTTTGGTGAATATCGGGTAATACCGGGTATTACTGACAAATATATATAGGTGGAAAATGTTTCCGGGGATGCTAAATTATATAAAAAAGGTTATGAAAATATTTAGAACACTTCTATATTTAATTTAATATCAGTGGACCTGAAGAGACCAAGAGGTGGAAGGCAATTTGGGCCACAAGGGCCCAAGTGGGAGGCGCCTCCCTTTTTTTTACCACAAATAAGACTATTTCTCAAACAATAGACATGTCATTTACAATGAGGTTGGAAATAAAGTCAGGGATCACATCCCAAAACCCAGAAACCCTATTCATGAAAGAGTTCTTAGCTAGTTCATCCGCCACTTGGTTAGCTTCTCTATAGCAATGCATAAAAGTTACTCACGCAAAGTCCATCATTAGTTGCTTGCACTCTGTAATGATAGCTATTTCCGGCCCTAGATATTCTTGCATTTGGTTCATCGAGTCCACCACGAATGAAGAATCTGACTCCAGAACAACAGTGTTACACCCAGTGTTGGTTGCTAGGTATAGGCCATTCCCGATAGCCATTAGTTCAGCAGGATCCACCCTGATTACTATTGGAATGTACCAATTTGCTGCAACAATAAAATCACGACGGTCATCCCGAGCCACTACACTACTCGCACCCGAGAGTGTTTCATATTGGAACGAAGCATCAACAATAATCTTTACTATCCCACGACCTGGCTTCTTCCATATATGGTCACCTGTCCTTGTTGGGCCCTTGGAAGCCGCTGATCTCAAGTAGTTCGTTGTCGGGACTCTAATCGCTAGAGCCGTTTTTGACGGATCTTGGACCTCTACTCCCTTTGACGATTTTCCTCCCTTCCCTAAGGAAGGAAGCCGAATTGGGGTGGGGAAGGACTTCCCCTTTCCCCTTTGGCCGGCGCAAGGGGAGGGGAGTCCTTCCCCTCCTCTTGGCTGCCCCCTCTCCCCTCCAACCTATATATACATGAGGTATTGACCTCTTTTGAACATGCAAGTTTTGGAGCTTGGTGTAGTTCCTCTAATCCTGATAATTAGAAGCCTAGTGTGGTTCTAATCCCCTCCCTCTAATTCTCCGGCGATGATTAGCTCTGGATGGTGAAACTCCGTCGGATCATGAAGGCTGCACGCTTGCAACCAAGTAGAGAGGCCGCGCTTTCGGTCTTTGGTTCAAGGGATTGTTCATGGGCGGTTCGCGGGATCATTCACTGAAAGTTTGAGGGACTCCAAGTACGATCTACACCGACACGTTCTTCTTCCGCTACAACTCGGTGACGGTAACGATCGTGATCCCAACCCGTTATGAATCTTCATATTGATCTTGGGTATGCGTAGGCGCGAAACCTTTTGTTTTCTACTACATTTTCCAATAGTTCATGATCATATTTCAACCACATATGAGAAAGCCTTTTTCCAAATTCTTTGAAGGACTACCTCCTCCCTTTCTTGAACCACCTACTAGTGTTCATCTCTCTTTGCTTCAAGTCTATCCTTTGTAAGAGATCCTATGGTTTTTTAGAGTGCCTTTGATAGAATATCTTTTGAGGAGTTGATACAAGTAACTTTGTTTTGCTTATTTCCCTTGGAGGGTGTGCGTCCCCCCCGCCCTATACAGTTGGGATTCACTTTAGAGCCTTCAACCACTAAATTTGTTGAGGGATTTTTCGTCGATCCTAACATCGATACAAGGGGGGCATGTGGAATTTCTAGTTGAGGAGACATCATGTCAGGGGACCAGGTGGTCTTGGACAAAGAACACACAAGCACACATGATTTTACCCAGGTTCAGGCCCCCGATGTGGGTAAAATACCCTACTTCATGCATTTCTCTTTTTTGTATATATGTGGAGAGTAAAGAATATTACAGAGTGGGGGAGGATCTCAATGAGACAAATAGACTTGACGTGATATGATGGCAGAGACTCATGTGTTAAGTGTCAAAATCCTTCTAGGTGGTCTAGGATAAAATACGCCGAATGTCCCATTTTATTGGAGGGTCCTGGCCCCCTTATACTAAGGACAGAGAGATGGTTGTCTTGGGAGTCCTTCCCGGATTCAGCTTCCTTTTTCTACTCCAAGTCATCCACGCTTTCCATGTTAGTGCCATGTCTTTGGGCCTTGGGGGAGCATTAGAGTGCCAAAGAGGGCTAACACGCGGGTGATTTGACTAATCATCAACAAGTTCCCCATCAGTATCCGTAATGGAGCTTCCTCTATAAGTAAGGTTAATGTAGATACTCATGGACTTCTTCATCTTGTTCTTTAATTGAATGCAGTGATAACTCCTTGGTATCTGATATCTCCTAGTGATGCAGCCATTCTCATTGACCTTAATTGATAAGTAGAGAGTTGATCTATATGCCTTTGTTGATGCTGAGAAATTCTCATATGTTGACATGCACATAGTTGATATACACGCCTTTATCAATGGGGAGTGATCCCGTTAGTTGTGAGGAACATGTCGTCGAACTTGATAATTTTTTTGGATGACAAATGGTGGGGTGTAGATGTCCTCGATAGTTGCGGAGTCTTCCACTTGATGTAAGTCGTTGGTCTCTAGTCGAACTTGATCTTCATCGAGCGACAAGTTGTCACATGTTGATTTTGGTCGACGGATGTTGAACTAATGATGCTAGTTGGTTGGTGGGTACATAACTTTATTCGTCAGATGATGGACCATCCGATGATGAGAGTCGTCATACAGATGTTAAGCTTGCTTCGTCAGATGAAGTTTATCGTCTCTCAACGTGTGAGGTTGATTTCACTTGTCGTACACTTCAGTGCAGATTTTTGGAGGACAGACTACTTGGAGCCCGTTTTTTCAGAAACTTTGAAAATGATATCTAGGTTTCAGAAAATAAAAAAAAAAGTCATGTTAAAAGACTGTGTTTGATAGCAAAGTATTATATAAACCAAAGTATCAAAAACTGCAGTAATTTTGTCTCTAGGTATGAGATAATATGGTTTTACCATAACAGAGTTTTTTTGAAGTATTTACAATACATAGAACATGTTTGGTCGTTGCCACAAAACACAGTATTGCAGCCTAGCCGTTGCGTTCAAACTTCGAACACTCACAGCTGCCTAGCCGTTAGCAGTGCAAGCACACGCAGTGGCCGGCTGTTTGAATACTATTTCTGTTGAGCTTTTGTAGCTAGCTAGCTTGATATCCCTAACCATCAGCATATATAACAAACCGAGGGTAGCTTGTGTATACAAAAAAGATCACCCATGGCACGGCGTCTCACCTGGTGGTGAAGCTACACATAGACAAAGCGGCTTGCCCTTGTTCGCGTCACCATCGAGGCGCAGCGGAGCTACGCGTGGAGGTGGCGACCCAACACGTGGCGTAGTTGG
>NC_041380.1:348884639-348889891 GCF_002162155.2 Triticum dicoccoides
TGCGCGAGAACTGGAATCATGCGGCCATCGTCGGTGCATTCACTACTTGCATCGTCTCTGTCCTCTGTAAGTCCTCCTAGTTGCTCCATCAATGTGGGGGAATTTTTTGAAGCGTAAACACCGAGAAGATGATGAGTTAGCCATCATCGAAGCTGTATACAAAGGCGAGAGAGGTTCAAGCAATCGCCAACGTATTCACACTTCCATCCTTACGGGGCATGAGTATGTGAGAGAGATTTTAGAGGGTCATGAATTGAGATGTAAAAGAGATTTTCGGATGGAAAAAATATGTATTTCATAATTTGGTTAAGTGCTTCCGAGAGAGATAACTTCTACGAGATGAGAGGCTTGTCTCCGTGGAAGAACAAGTCGCAATATTCTTATATACCCTTTCGGCGATTGCAAGCAACCGTACTCTACAAGGGCGATTTCAACACAGTGGTCAAACCATAAGTACCTATTTCAATAAAGTGCTACAAAGTATCATGTCATTATCTGGACAGCTCATACAGTTGCCACCAGTTAATGTTCCTTTGAAGGTTTCAAGCAACCCTAAATTTATGCCGTACTTTCAGGTATGCATCTTGTATCTTGTTGTTCTTACATATAATTTATAAATATTGTTACGTATTTTCATCAGTATTTCCTGTCTTTATGAAGGATTGTATTGGAGCAATTGATGGGACGCATGTTCCAATTAGCATATCTCCGAGACTACAAGACCCATATCGCAATAGAAAAGGAACATTATCACAAAATGTCATGGTGGCATGTAATTTTGATAATCAATTCGTCCATGTTAGTGCAGGCTGGGAAGGTTCAGCTTCTGATGCTCGAGTGCTACAAGATGCACTAGAAAATAATTTCTATGTGCCAGAGGGAAAATTTTATTTGGTTGATGCAGGATATGCAAATACACCTAATTTTATTGCACCCTACCAAAATGTCAGGTACAAACCAGTTCTTCTATTAGAGCAACAACCCTAAAGTGCAAATACACCTATCTTCATTATGTTTTGAATTTCAGGTACCATTTGAACGAACAAGCCAAATGCAACCAAAGGCCACAAAATGCTAAAGAGCTATTCAATCTCAGGCATGCACAACTCCGTAATCACATCGAGCACATCATTGGCGTTGTGAAGAAGCGTTTCCCGGTATTGAAGTGTGCTTCACATTACCCAATTGAATCTCAACCTGATATTGTCATAGCATGTTGTGCACTTCATAACTTTATTCGTAATCACGAGGGGGGCGAACAATGGTTTGACCAGGTTGGCTCCAATATTGACCCAATACATATAGTTGATATTCCAAGTGGGGATGCAAAATACAGAAGTGATGTACAGTCTCTCAATGAGCGGCGTGCATTGGGTCATTCAAAAAGAGATCAAATTGCTGAATCAATGTGGAAAGACTACTGTGAGTATCTCCAGGAGCGTGCTAGAAGAAATAGCACATGACTTGTGCAATTGTTGAAGAAAGAATAAAACTCATACGATCAGCGGAATCATTTTATGAAAATAATGTAGTAGCTTTCTCATTCATGAATAATGTACTTTACATTTCTATGAGTAGATATGTAATATATAATGCAAGTATCAACTTGTGCAAGAAATATTAGTTAGTCATGTACCATGGAATTTTCTTCTAAGGACCTGATCAAATGCGCAAGGTCCACCAAAAATATTATTGCGCTATATATACAACTTACATATACTATCACCTACAAGCCGGGTGCACAAATAACATGGTGGAGGTAACAAAAAAAAACAACTGTAATTTTTAGGAAAGGAACTGGAGTGCCATCAAAATAAAAGTTTAGAGCTGAGACAAATGTATGCTGAGATACATTCGTGTTCCTCTTTTTAACCATGGTATAGTCCATGGTGATATTTCTTTACAAAAACACAAAACTAAAGTAATATGAACCAGTAAACCAATAATATAGTATGAAAGAATTTTATTTTTCATATGAAAATAACTAGAACAAATTATTGCTTTAAATTTGATGGCCAAGCACTTGCTTGAGGATCTCTAGAACAACATCATGCTCCACTGTCATGAAGATTTCACGGTCAATTCTTTGTCCTTTCAGAAACTCGATCATCTTCAGATGATCACTTGCTGAGAGATCTGGTATGGTCTTAAGTTTTACAATGCAATTGGCAATGCAATAAGGATCTTTGTCAGGATCTTTTTTTCCATCTGTGCCTTTTTCACTTCTCTATAGCTCTCAATTTGTTTTGTCTTTACATCCACACAAGTTTTAAGTTCTTCTTTTCTAACAGCAACCAGATCTTCAATCGCTGTTTCTTTTCCTCTCTTAGCCTTACCTTCATCATTGCCTTTAGAAGTCCTAGCCTTATTCATAGGTGGTGGGTCAGGAAGTGTGTTCATGTTTTCTGTGGGAATTTGGCTACTGTTATTCTCCACACGTTCTGTGTTGTTACCAGGAAATACTTCAACATCCTCACCATATATGCCTTCAGTCCACTCGTAATTATGACCTGCAAAGCCTGGAGCTGGTAATGTTGGACTAGGCGAATTAAGCCCGGCGGCATCTAGAACTTGTTGTGTGAAGCTTTCCCCTTGTGGTAAATCTGTAGCCGGACTGGACTTCTCTTCAACCACATCAGTTGTCCTCTTACAGCCCTTCCCCTCCGCTGTTTTACCTGGCTACAGAGGAATACATTGTAAACTACAAGGAAGCAAGATCATATGCTAAATTCATTACATGTGAAACCAACGTACCATCATAAATTGCATGCAAGTCATCATAGTAAGGGAAAGCTTTGTATCTCCACTTCTGTTGTTCTTTGCTCAATTCATCCCATTTTTCATCAATGGTTGTTGGCATTTTTGTATTAAGATCAAAACCGAAGCCACTCTTCTCTACAATAGATTTGACAACAAAATATTCTCTCTTCAACCGCTGCTCTCTAAATTTTAGTTGACAAACAATGAAATTAGCTCTTGGAAACTGATTATTCAATCGTGTAGTCATGGAATTCCATCCTTCTTTCGTCCATCCATTCTGACCACGAAATCTAGCTGCATCTGCATACTCTTTCATCATAGAAACGAGCAGGTCTAGTTGAGCAGTGGTCCATGATGCTCTCTTTTTCTTGTCTGCAATTGGGAAGCAAAATGCATCAGCGTTCAAATCAGCACAAACATCAGAAAAATTTACAAGGATCCAACTCGAAATAATATGAGAGTTATCCTAACTATCTCATTCAAACAAATCAACTTTAGTAAATCTTAATATGTCCTACATGAGGCCACACCATGGATTACACGAAACAAATATCATAGTTATCATAAATATTTGGTTAAAACAAATCAACTTCAGTAAATCCTAATATCTCGTGCATGACGCCACACCATGGATTACATTGACAAAACAAAATACTATATCCTAATGTACGCAGGCTTGTAGGCTGTCGTGGAGCTAGGCAAAAATCTGTAGTGAGCAACTGCTAATGATAGAACAAAATTGTTATGGGCGGGCCGAAACCACGCTAGCTACAAAATGCATGCTACAAATTAATGAACTGTCACCTCTAGCCCCTACCCCCTGCTAAAAGTACCAAGTGTGGTTTGTCTTTTTTGAGAATCAGGTTCGAATAGGTATACTGGAATCTGAATTGTCTGAATGAAAAACAACAAAATCGCTATGGTATGACTGTTGTGCATTTCAGCAGCGAGATTGGGGTTCTACTGCTTGTCTTAGACAGTCTATTTACACTTCCACAGCCTGATTGGCTGTCAAAATTTGTAAGCTGGTAACCAAGCATCAACTTAGATAGCCAAAGCCTCTGTAACATACATATTTCTGAAATCGCAGCCTGATATAAGCCGACCAAGCAGCAGCTTGGCTGTCTACTTTCTTTTGGCTTCAGATATAAGCCGACCTAGATAGCCAATGCTTCTGTAACACACATATTTTTGAAAATCGCAGCGATGTAGACTGTCTTACGCCATATTTTGGGCTACTACATAAAGCTATCACCAAGCTAAGATCATCTAGGTTGCGTCTAGCCAAGCCACTAAATCTTGCTTCTCAATCTATCCAAGGAGAATCTACGCTGCCCCTGAATCGGGGACGGCCTTCTCGTCAGCAAGGCCAGACGGCATCGAGGAGATTGTGCGTCGCGGCGCCGTCCGCAGATACCAGCGGCATGCACAGTGGAGAACGACACGGCCGTGCAGAGGAAGGAGCCGGCGGTTGGCGGGGAGAGGCGGGAAGGAGCGATGAGGGACGATGGAGGGCAGAGTAATCACCTTTGGTCTCTCCATCGCCATCTCTCTGTTTCCCCATGGCCGCCGATGGAAGACGACAGGGCGGCGGCGGCGGCGGCGTGAGAACGAGCCAGAGCGAGGAGCGGGGAAGGATAACGAGGGGACTCCCTTCTTTTCGCCGCTCTGTTTTTAAAAAACAGGTCGGGGGCTCTTTTTATTAAACAGAGAAAAAACTACAGTTTGCCAAATACTATAATATTAAAACAACAATTATTAGGGGCAAACAAACAGCTCGTTGTAAATAAAACTGTGGTAATCTCAAAAACTGCAGTATTCTCAAAATGCTTAGTAAATACTTCAGCTACCAAACGGTACATATTTGGATCTGTAAAATTTCAATAAAAAATATTATGATTTTCATGTTGCGCAAGAAAAATCTAGTCCCAACAATTTTGTTGGCCCATTTCCATGTACATATTTATCTTTTTTTTTCTATGCCGTGTACAATAGTATATTGTTGTGAAACTTTTCTCAAACGTGTTATATATGTATTTTTGGATGTATAAACTCTTTTTAAAAAATTGCACTTTGAAAATATGGTATTTTGAAAACAGGCTCCCTTGGGCTCGTCCTCTATTCAACATTTCCGCGCCACTTGTTTCCCTTACTCTTGAATGGTTAAGATACCTTCTTAAGCCCATGTGTTTCGGGGATATACCTTGGCGTGTCGAGTATATCAGACCAACGGTAATTACAGATGATGAAAAAGCATCTATAAGTGCAAGTCTTCAAGCATTTGCCCTAGTGTCTAAGCCCCGTGGACATGACTGCTGCTAATGTCAAATGTCATTCGGTTGATTTTGGCGACATAGACAATAATTGTTTGGAACATAACAAAACATGAAAAAAAATAGAGAAGTAAAAAAGGAAGCAAATAAAAAGGAGAGAAAGAATAGAAAAAGGGAGGAAACCCAAGAAAAACAAAAAAAAAAGGTAAAAACAGTACA
>NC_041380.1:348890185-348972269 GCF_002162155.2 Triticum dicoccoides
ACAGATGCAATCTAGAAGTTTCCCAAAACCAGCTAATGGGTCGGCCCAACATGGATGTTACTACAAGATTTAGCTTTTGCGAAAGGGAGATTCCATACAAAACATAGAGCAACTAACTAAGGAGTACTCCTTCAGGAGCTCCTGCAAAGGTCACTTGGGATGGGCCGGGAGCATGTCTCTTGACGCGCTCTCAGTCGCCGCCACGTGTCGCGCTCTGGGTATTTTCTCTGGATTTTTTTATTTTTATTTTATACGGTTTTTTTGTTTCGTGAGAAGCATGAATTTACTTCTCGTGAAGGCACGGATTTGCTTTTGTGAGAGACACGGTCATGCCTCTCGAAAAAGGGGGAAAATGTGTTTTCTTTTTTTTCTGTTCCGCTAGAGGCACGAATTGACTTCTTGTGGAGGCACGAATTTACTTTGGCACGGTCGTGCCTCCGGATTTTTTTATTTTTATTTTTATACGCTTTTTCTATTTCGTTAGAGACACATATTGACTTCTCATGAAGGCACGGATTTGCTTCCGCGAAAGACACAGTCATACCTCTTGAAAAGGGAAAATGTGCTTTTTTTCGTTTCGCTAGAGGCATAGATTTACTTCTCGTGAAGGCACGGATTTACGTTTTTCTTTTATTCATTCCGTGAGAGGCAGGGTTGTGCCTCTCGAAAAAGGAAAAACCATGTTTTTTTCGTTCCGTGAGAGGCACAAATTTACTTCTCTTAGAGGCACAAATTTATTTTCGCGGAAAGGAAAAAAACACATTTTTTTTTCACAAAAGGCACAGTCGTGCTTCTCGGAGAGTAAAAAGTGTGTGCCTCTTCTTAAAGGAAAAAAGTGCTTCCGGTTCGATTTTTTCATCCTTTTTTCGTGAAAAAAATTCATCGAAATCTATAAACATGGAATCTAGTTTTTAAGATCTCCACATGAGGATCCAACGATGAAAATGGTTCAAGATTTGAATGCACGATTTAAAAAATAAAATATTTTAAATAAATGAATATACGAAAAATGAAAAAAATCTTAGATTGCGAAAAGTGATGCATATACAACACGTCACCTGTCGCAACCTGACAAAATAGAAGTGGTCTTTGGAAAGAATACTCCAACGATTTCGTACAAAACTAGTCGTGCATCAAACTGGCAGCATTACGCACATTCCGCCCCTCACTGGCCGGCCTTTTTTGTTTGAGAAGACACTGGCCGGCCTATGTAGTGAGTTTGCGCACTGTAGTGAGTCGGGCTACTCAAGCATGCCGACACTGTGCCAACCATTATTTTCATTCAGTCTGTTTTCATTAAAAAAAAAACCATTATTTTCATTCAGTCTGTTTTTGAAAAATAAACAAGAATACGTTTATTTTCAAGTAGTTAAAGATATTTATGAACATTTACTTCAAACAAAATGTACAATTTAAAAAACACAAGCATTTTTTGAAATTCCTGAGCATTTCATGAAAACTAGAAAATTGTTTGAAACATATTTTTTTCAATATTTGCAAACATCTTTGAAAAACACAAACATGTTTTTTCAAATTTATCATTTTCAAATGGGTGAAAATATTTTAAAAAAGACATGTTCCTATAAATTGTTTGAACATTTTATTTTCAAATTTTGAAATAATTTATGGAAAATGCAATTATTTTTTGAAACCACTAGCATTTCCCCCCAAACTTTTTAATATTAAAAAACAAACAGTTTTAAAAAACAGTCATTTTTAAATTCTGAGTTTTTCTTTGAACATTTTTTGTAGAAAACTCAAACAAAATTTGAAATTTATGAATATTTCTTGGCATTGAGAAAATAAAAAATGAAGAAAAGTCTGTCAAGAAAATTTAAAAAGCAAGAAAACTCGGAAAACCAAACAGAACTAGATCATGTTGTACGTGTACTACCCTCAAGTGGGAAAACCAAACAGAACTAGATCCTGTTGTACGTGTACAACCTTTGCGTTCCTGCAGCAATTTGTGATGAGACTTTCCAAAATCACTAATTAAGGAATACTTTCTTGTAGTTTTCTTTTTTTCATAGAGTCGTTTATTCAAAATGTTTTATTCTTTACACCATGCATTTAAATTTCAAATTGTTTTCACTGTTGAATTTCTCGCGTCGAGAACTTCAAAACTAGATTCCATATTGATATATTTCGATGAACTTTTTTTCATGAAAAACGGACGAAAAACCCGAATTGGAAGCACATTTTTATTTTCCCTTTTCGAAGAGGCACAACTATGCCTCTTGAAAAAAAATAAAACATGTTTTTTTTTCCTTTTCCCAACAACCACGACTTTGCCTCTCGCTGAAGCAAATTTGTCCCTCCACGAGAAGTAATTCGGGGCCTCTCGCAAAAGGAAAAATAACATGTTTTTTTTTCTTTTCTGAGAGGCACAACTGTGCCTCTCGCAGAAGTAAATCCG
Organism: Triticum dicoccoides; assembly: GCF_002162155.2. Taxonomy (NCBI): domain Eukaryota; kingdom Viridiplantae; phylum Streptophyta; class Magnoliopsida; order Poales; family Poaceae; genus Triticum; species Triticum dicoccoides. The sequence goes on from NC_041380.1 coordinate 348,892,602, forward strand.
TGCCTCTATGAGAAGTAAATTTGTGCCTCTCGCTAAAAGAAAGAAAAATAAAACATGTTTTTCTTCTTTTTTTGAGAGGCAAGACTATGCCTCTCGCAAAGCAAATCCGTTCCTCCACGAGAAGTAAATATATGCCTCTCAAGGAAGTAAAATAAAGAAAACAATTTTTTCTTTTCCGAGAGGGACGATTGTGGCTAGTGCGGAAGAAAATTCGTGCCTCCACAAGAAGTAAATCCATGCCTCTCGCGGAAGGAAAAAACATGTTTTTTCTCTTTTCTGAGAGGCACAACTGAAGGAAATATGCCCTAGAGGCAATGATAAAGTTGTTATTTATATTTCCTTATATCATGATAAATGTTTATTATTCATGCTAGAATTATATTAACCGGAAACTTAGTATATGTGTGAATACATAGACAAACAGAGTGTCACTAGTTTGCCTCTACTTGACTAGCTCATTGAATCAATGATGGTTATGTTTCCTAACCATAGACATGAGTTGTCATTTGAATAACGGGGTCACATCATTAGAGAATGATGTGATTGACTTAACCCATCCGTTAGCTTAGCATGATGATCGTTTAGTTTGTTGCTATTGCTTTCTTCATGACTTATACATGTTCCTATGACTATGAAATTATGCAACTCCCGAGTACCGGAGGAACACCTTATGTGCTACCAAACGTCACAATGTAACTGGGTGATTATAAAGGTGATCTACAGGTGTCTCCGATGGTACTTGTTGAGTTGGCATATATCGAGATTAGGATTTGTCACTCCGATTGTCGGAGAGGTATCTCTGGGCCCTCTCGGTAATGCACATCACAATAAGCCTTGCAAACAATGTAGCTAATAAGTTAGTTACGGGATGTAGCACTATGGAACGAGTAAATAGACTTGCCGGTAACGAGATTGAACTAGGTATTGAGATACCGACGGTCGAATCTCGGGCAAATAACATACCGATGACAAAGGGAACAACGTATGTTGTTATGCGGTTTAACCGATAAAGATCTTCATAGAATATGTAGGAACCAATATGAGCATCCAAGTTCCGCTATTGGTTATTGACCCGAGACGAGTCTCGGTCATGTCTACATAGTTCTCGAACCCGTAGGGTCCGCACGTTTAAAGTTCGGTGACGATCGGTAATATGAGTTTAAGTGTTTTGATGTACCGAAGGTAGTTCGGAATCCCGAATATGATCACGGACATGACGAGGAGTCTCAAAATGACCGAGACATGAAGATTGATATATTAGAAGCCTATATTTGGACAACAGAATAGTTCCGGCTGAAATCGGGATTTTATCGGAGTGCCGGTGGGGGGGGGGGGGTTACCGGAACCCCCCGGGGGTTAATGGGCCTTGTTGGGCCCTAGTGGAGAGAGAGGGGCCGGACAGGGCCGGGTCGCGCGCCCCTCCCCTTGAGTCCGAATAGGCGCCCCCCTTCCTTTCCCCTCTCCCACTTCTTCCTTCCCCCAATAGTTGGACTAGAAAAGGGGGGTCTTACTCCCACTAGGAGGAGGACTCCTCCTCCTGGCGCGCCCTGCTAGGGCTGGCCGACCTCCCCCTTGATCCTTTATATACTGGGGCAGGGGGACATCCCAAGACACACAAGTTGATCAATTGATCTTTCAGCCGTGTGCGGTGCCCCCTCCACCATAATCCACCTCGATCCTATCGTAGTGGTGCTTAGGCGAAGCCCTGTGTCGGTAGCATCATCATCACCGTCATCATGCCTCCGTGCTGATGTAACTCTCCCTCGAAGCTCTACTGGATTGGAGTTCGTGGGATGCCATCGAGCTGAACGTGTGCTGAACTCGGAGGTGCCGTACGCTCGGTACTTGGATCGGTCGGATCGTGAAGACGTATGACTACATTGACGGTGTCCTAGACTAGGGGTACTCACCACATCATCTCCTGACTAGGTGGATCGGGCCGAGGACCCCATTGCGGTTCACTCATGGGCCACTTCGGTCAGCCCATGCCGCATGCATGGAGTATTTCACAAGACATGGTGATCAAGACAAGGACTCCTCTCCACCAACGTATTCGGCTAGGGCTCTTGTTATTCTAGGCCTCTGCTGCATTATATAAGCCAAGGTCAGGCTAGTCGATAGATTATGATGACAACCATACAAGCTAGACTTCTAGGGTTTATCCATTACGATCTCATGGTAGATTAACTCTTGTAATACTCATATTCATCAATATCAATCAAGTAGGACGTAGGGTATTACCTCCACAGAGAGGGCCCAAACCTGGGTAAACATCATGTCCCTGTCTCCTATTACCATCGACCCTAGACGCACAGTTCGGGACCCCTATCCAAGATCCGTCGGTTTTGACATCGACATTGGTGCTTTTATTGAGAGTTCCGCTGTGTGATCGGCAAAGGAACAATGGCTCGACTGCAGATCAACCACGACGTCGGCATCTTCGTCGCCGGCTCGACTGGTCAATTTTGCTTGACCAAGGACTGCGCCGTACCTCTAATCGTCATGTTCGGATGAGGGCCTTCATCAACATCAACTCTGATCTCTATCAAGATCATGGAGGAATCATCCATGGAGCTCGGGGGCTCGATGTCAACATTGTCCTCGGGTGACCGTATTGTTTTTCTGGATAGCGAACTTGTATCTGCCGCCACTGCCTCCTCGAGTGTCGTTTTAACGATTGCTTCAGTGGAATTGCGTGGAATTGAGTCTACAACAACCTTGGAAAATTTATCGAGTTCCGATGAAGGAATCTCTGACAATCTACGATATATCGGAGCTCTGTGAAATCTGGACGGGAATCTGGACGAGTTTAGGGCGTGATCTCCAGAGCCCAGCTCAGAGGTCCTTTGGAAGATCCAACCGTTCATCTGCTGCATAATTCCCATATCTACGACCCCTCAAAATTGGAGCTCGACCCGACCGTCCAAACTTCGGGAACCTTCCGACTAGTGCATCACTTTTCAGATCTATTGTCTGCGCGAGAACGAATCCGACCCGAATTCATCTTTTTTATGAACGGGATTTGGGACATCCTTTTTGAAGGAAGTTTTGTATGGGATATTGTGTTTTGTTCCCAAACACATCGCGCTAAATTTAAAGTCTTTTCCAATATGATCTTCATCATCGTGCCGGTGTCAAATCAGCTCGACAACGTTGCTCTACGGCTGCCAACCTACGCTAGACACGTCGTCGCTTTGTTGAGCCGAGCTCAATTTCTTCGGATCATCATCTCTACGAGTCGAACAAGAGTTTGGCATCGCGAAGGATAAATCATCACCAACATCGCCGCCCCACAGACTACACGGAGCGGGTACACCGGCATCGCCGCACGGTCACTTCATCAGGCTGGCATTGACCATGTCACGAGCTACGACCTGCATCGGCATGGCCGCACTGTTGCTTCTTCAAGCCAATGTCCATCACGCTGACCTACTTCAACACCTCGGCTGGACCGGGGGCTTCGCTATTTCTTTGTCAACCTACTCCGGAGACTTCGGCGTCACCAGCCGACCAGCTTCATTACGTTAGCTGGACCGGGGGCTTTGCCTCGGCGAGACAATCTTTGCCAGCATCGTCATGCCGTCGCTTCGTCACCCATCGAGCAATGGGTGTGCGGATCGAGTCCTAATTTTGGGAGTAACCTTTCTTTGGACCGCTACAGCAAATAAACCAGGTGCTATTAATCCTAGCAATTTTTGTTTGTTTGGGTTTATCTTTTCAAAGGAATTATTACTCAGGTTTGTTCTGTCATATGTACATAGGTCTATCAAATGGTCGCATTAACGACGGTCGCATGGTGGTTCGGTCAGGTTCCGTATATAGTTCGGCGAACGCCGCATCCGGAGCTCAGACCGACCTGTGAATTCGGCTTTGCCACGCCTTTACCGCATCATGCCGACGCCCTGCATCGACATCGACTTCGGTGCCAGGCCACATATCTTTAAATAAATTATTTTTGCGAAAAGCAATCACGCAAGGATTTTATATATATTTATATTATTCGTTTTGGACCGCACTATTTTATGTGTGTACATGATCTACTTCGACGGCGTCGCACGGTCACTTCGGCAAGCCAACATCATCGTCCCAATTGGCATAAATCGGTTCGCATGATCATCTTGTTGATTGAATTGTCATACCGACATGTTAGGTTTCCTCGGGGACTTCCGCATCATCAAGAGGGTCCTACCTCGTCGGGTGTTTGACGCACATGCCATATTTCTTTTATTACTCACTTTGCATGAATTATTAATCATGCAACCTTTTTTATTACTGTTATCTCCGGTTTGCACTATCTTCTGTGTCCAGGTAAATGATCCGGATTGGGCAGTGCTGTCACCTCGGCTGGACCGGGGGCTTCGTCATCACTTCATTAACCCATGTTGGGGACTTCGGCGTCACTCTGCCGGCCTGCATTGGCCGAGCCATGTCACTACCTCGGAGTGCCGAACTCCTTGCTCGGACACCTCGGTCTTGGAGGCCGGGACCTCAGCCATGCCGAGGGTTGCGAACCTTGTCGGATCTGTCATAGATCAATGGGCGTCTTCGTCCCGCCACAAGCCCGAATCACATCATCAACACCAAACACATTAACCAGCTAAGTCGCTTTCATGCTCAAAAACTTTCAGTTTTAAATTTTGTTCAGTTCGACCAAGCATTATACTTTTTGGCAAAAAGTTGTTTGTGACAAAATTCCTTGCCAAAACTTTGTTTGTGACACACAAATTCAAATACCCCGTTTATTTAGGGTCTTCCTTTATGAAGCCTTTCCTCTTGCATATGATTATACTTGTATGGCTTCGTTCCTTGTTCGTGTATTACGCCACATTATGCACCATGTTGACTTAAGTGTTTCGCAAACTGGGTTGCCTGGCTCCTGTGCTTACCCCTACGTTCCCGATTGTTCGGCTAGGCGGTAAAGGGAGCACCTCTGTGATTGTTACTAACGGGTCATCCGAGTTAGTACCTTAGGCTAGGTGAAGCCGAAAGCTAGCGCTCTTATTGCTTTCAATCATGGTTGGCACACAACGGAACTCATGAGTACAAAAAATATGTTGCACAAGTCTCATAGTAACAATGAGCAATCGAAGAAAGGTAGCGGTGGAGGTAATATTTTCTTCGAAGATGCTTCTTACACTTCGTCAGTAATATAGCATAAGTTCCCTGAGCGCGCTTTGTCTGTTATAGCTTTATGGCCTAATTGCCTGGTTATCGGAAACACCGTCGATACTCTCGACAGGTGGAATAGTAACACTTTTCGGCCCTTGACCGAAGAGGGAGAAACTGACGGTCGGTTAAGATGCGTTTAAAGTTCGGGTGAACACAGATATTATATAAGTACTTTGGTACATGCAATCACTATACATAAAGTTCTTTTACCCAAATCACTTGGGGCCTCTTAAATTAATATGAGCAGTTTTCTTGTTAGTCGTTGCAAAATCTTTTTCTACCACTCCTTTATCGACTCAGGTGTATGATCAATAGCCAGGTAGCCTGGTTTCTCTCTAAAGCCGCTCGCGTTTAGTTCGCTAAACTGGTCTGAGAAACACTCCGCCTTCGGGATAGGGAGGTTGAAGCCGAAGGCTGACCCACTTCAAGTCTAGAGATCGGTTTTGTCATGTCAAAGCACGACGGAAGTACAATTTTAAGACCAATTTCTTATTGGCACCAAAACAACTTGATTTAATCTAGACGTAAAGTTTTTTACGCATGTGTTTGGCCTTTGAGCTTATAACATCTTTTCACCTATTTTATGTTTTCCTTTCAGGAAGCAGGACATTCTCTTGGTTGAGGTGGTCGGCGTGAAACTCTTTTCTGAAACTACAGTTCAACATCTTTTCTGCCGAACCCCACCTCGGTATTGTCAAAACATACATGACAGTTAACTAGTTCCCATCGGAGGTACGATCCTCGGGCCGGCCATGTTGCCCAACCCAATTCTCGGGGGGCTACTGCATTGGCAATCCAATGCAGAAAAATTAAGTGCAATATAGTTTTCGAGGAGATTATGATCCTCAGGTTGGTCGGCCGCACCCAACCTGAGTCTCGAGGACTTTGCACACCGCTTTTTGTGTCTCGAAGTATTCTGGCGAGCTAGGAGTTTATCCTCAGGACGATTTTGCGAATCAACCTGAGTCTCAGGGGCTACTGGGATCAGCGGTCTTATGTCATCCTTCAGGTGCATCTCGGGTTTTAGACCGATACACACCTCCAGGGCTACTGGCTATATATCTCGGCAGAGAATAAATTGCACCAATCGAAAATATTGACAAAAAATAGGCCCGCAATCGGGGTGGTGCACCACCTCGGAAGCAGTCCGACATAAAGCTCTGGCGCTAGTGGCTGGCTCCACAGAGGGCATTTCCGGCATTAAGCTTGGCTAAACTCCTTCAATTTTTTTGAACCAACGTGATCTATGACACCTCGGATATAGTCCGGCATTGGAGCTTGGATACAGTTCGGCGTTGGAGCTCGGCTGTAACAATACTCTTCGGATACAGTCGGTGTTGGATCTCGGATACGTTCCGGCGTTGAAGCTCGAAAGCGGTCTGGTGTTTGTGCTCAGCTGCGAAAGATACCTCGAATGCAGTCTGACGTTGGAGCTCAGACGCAAGAGGACACTGCCGCCTGGGAACAACTTCAAACCCGAGGTGTGGCATAAAAATAACAAGGCATTGATAAAGGCCGAAGACTTAAAGGGCTCCTCGGATACCCAACATGTAAACTCTTCGGATTCACTTTGGCGATCCTCAAGATCGAAGATGACAAGATTTGTTGAACCAGTTTTCAAGACCGACGGCCGAAGATGAAGAATAGTTCGGAAGAATCGAGGAGCGTCCCCAACTTGAAGACCCGTTCAGGGGGCTACTGACGGTGTCCTGGACTAGGGGGTACTCACCACATCGTCTCTTGACCAGGTGGATCGGGCCGAGGACCCCCATGGCGGTTCACTCATGGGCCACTTCGAGCAACCCATGCCGCATACAAGGAGTATTCCACAAGACTTGGTGATCAAGACAAGGACTCCTCTCCAGCAACGTATTCGGCTAGGACTCTTGTTATCCTAGGCCTCTGGTACATTATATAAGCCAAGGCCAGGCTAGTCGATAGATTATGATGACAATCATACAAGCTAGACTTCTAGGGTTTAGCCATTACGATCTCGTGGTAGATCAACTCTTGTAATACTCATATTCATCAATATCAATAAGAAAGTACGTAGGGTATTACCTCCACAGAGAGGGCCCGTACCTGGGTAAACATCATGTCCCCTGTCTCCTGTTACCATCGATCCTAGACGCACAGTTTGGGACCCCCTACCCGAGATCCACCGGTTTCGACACCGACATACATCAACCGCTTTCTCGTAACGCTTCCGCTTATGGTCTACGAGGGTACGTGGACGACACTCTCCCCTCTCGTTGCTATGCATCACCATGATTTTGCGTGTGCATAGGATTTTTTTTGAAATTACTACGTTTCCCAACTGTGGCATCCGAGCCAGGTTTATGCGTAGATGTTATATGCACGAGTAGAACACAAAGGAGTTTTGGGCGTGGGTATATACATATTGCTTGCCGTCACTAGTTGATTCTTGATTCAGCGACATTGTTGGATGAAGCGGCCCAGACCGACATTACGCGTACGCTTACGCGAGACTGGTTCTACCGACGTGCTTCACACACATGTGGCTAGTGGGTGTCTGTTTCTCCAGTTTTAGTTGAATCGGATTCAATGAACAGGGTTCTTTTAAAGATCAAAAAGCAATCACTATACCGTGTTGTGGTTTTTGGTGCGTAGGTAAGAACGGTTTTTGCTCAGCCCGTAGCAGCCACGTAAAACTTGCAACAACAAAGTAGAGGACGTCTAACTTGTTTTTGCAGGGCATGTTGTGATGTGATATGGTCAAGACATGATGCTAAATTTTATAGTATGAGATGATCATGTTTTGTAACACAGTTATCGGCAACTGGCAGGAGCCATATGGTTGTCGCTTTATTGTATGAAATGCAATCGCCATGTAATTGCTTTACTTTATCACTAAGCGGTAGCGATAGTCGTGGAGGCAATAGTTAGCGTGACGACAATGATGCTTCGATGGAGATCAATGTGTCAAGCCGGTGATGATCGTGATCATGACGGTGCTTTGGAGATGGAGATCAAAGGCACAAGATGATGATGGCCATATCATATCACTTATATTGATTGCATGTGATGTTTATCTTTTATGCATCTTATTTTGCTTAGATCGACGGTAGCTTGATGATCTCTCACTAAATTTCAAGGTATAAGTGTTCTCCCTGAGTATGCACCGTTGCGGAAGTTCATCGTGCCGAGACACCATGTCATGATCGGATGTGATAAGCTCTACGTTCACATACAACAGGTGCAAGCCAGTTTTGCACACGCAGAATACTCGGGTTAAACTTGACGAGCCTAGCATATGCAGATATGGCCTTAGAACACTGAGATCGAAAGGTCAAGCGTGAATCATATAGTAGATATGATCAACATAGTGATGTTCACCATTAAAAAACTACTCCATCTCACGTGATGATCGGACATGGTTTAGTTGATATGGATCACGTGATCACTTAGATGATTAGAGGGATGTTTGTCTAAGTGGGAGTTCTTAAGTAATATCATTAAGTGTACTTTAATTTATCACGAACTTAGTACCTGATAGTATTTTGCATGTCTATGTTGTTGTAGATAGATGGCCCGTGCTGTTGTTCCGTTGAATTTTAATGCGTTGCATGAGAAAGCAAAGTTGAAAGATGATGGTAGCAATTACACGGGCTGGGTCCGTAACTTGAGGATTATCCTCATTGCTGCATATAAGAATTACGTCCTGGAAGTACCGCTAGGTGCCAAACCCGCTGCAGGAGCAACGCCAGATGTTATGAACATCTGAGAGAGCAAAGCTGATGACTACTCGATAGTTCAGTGTGCCATGCTTTACGGCTTAGAACCGTGACTTCAACGGCGTTTTGAACGTCATGGAGCATATGAGATGTTCCAGGAGTTGAAGTTAATATTTCAAGCAAATGCCCGGATTGAGAGATATGAAGTCTCCAATAAGTTCTACAACTGCAAGATGGAAGAGAATAGTTCTGTCAGTGAGCATATACTCAAAATGTCTGGGTATAACAATCACTTGATTCAACTGGGAGTTAGTCTTCCGGATGATAGTGTCATTGACAGAATTCTTCAATCACTGCCACCAAGCTACAAGAGCTTCTTGATGAACTATAATATGCAAGGGATGGATAAGACAATTCCCGAGCTCTTCGCAATGCTAAAGGCTGCGGAGGTAGAAATCAAGAAGGAGCATCAAGTGTTGATGGTCAAAAAGACCACCAGTTTCAAGAAAAAGGGTAGAGGGAAGAAGGGGAACTTCAAGAAGAATGGCAAGCAAGTTTCTGCTCAAGTATAGAAGCCTAAGTCTTGACCTAAATTTGAGACCGAGTGCTTCTACTGCAAAGGGACTGGTCACTGGAAGCGGAACTGCCCCAAGTATTTGGCGGGTAAGAAGCATGGCAAGGTGAACAAAGGTATATGTGATATGCATGTTATTGATGTGTACCTTACTAATGCTCGCAGTAGCACCTGGGTATTTGATACTGGTTCTGTTGCTAATATTTGCAACTTGAAACAGGGGCTACGGATTAAGCAAAGATTGGCTAAGGACGAGGTAACGATGCGCGTGGGAAATGGTTCCAAAGTCGATGTGATCGCGGTCGGCACGCTACCTCTACATCTATCTTCGGGGTTAATTTTAGACCTGAATAATTGTTATTTGGTGCCAGCGTTGAGCATGAACATTATATCTGGATCTTGTTTGATGCGAGATGGTTATTCATTTTAAATCTGAGAATAATGGTTGTTCTATTTATATGAGTAATATCTTTTATGGTCATGCACCCTTGAAGAGTGGTCTATTTTTGATGAATCTCGATAGTAGTGATACACATATTCATAATATTGAAGCTAAAAGATGTAGAGTTGATAATGATAGTGCAACTTATTTGTGGCACTATCGTTTAGGTCATATTGGTGTAAAGCGCATGAAGAAACTCCATTCTGATGGACTTTTAGAATCACTTGATTATAAATCACTTGGTACTTGCGAACCATGCCTCATGGGCAAGATGACTAAAACGCCATTCTCCGGAACTATGGAGCGAGCAACAGATTTGTTGGAAATCATACATACTGATGTGTGTGGTCCGATGAATGTTGAGGCTCGCGGCGGGTATCGTTATTTTCTCACCTTCACAGATGATTTGAGCAGATATGGGTATATCTACTTGATGAAACATAAGTCTGAAACATTTGAAAAGTTCAAAGAATTTCAAAGTGAAGTGGAAAATTATCGTAACAAGAAAATAAAGTTTCTATGATCTGATCGTGCAGGAGAATATTTGAGTTACGAGTTTGGTCTCTTCATTTTAAACAATGCGGAATAGTTTCGCAACTCACGCCACCCAGAACACCACAGTGTAATGGTGTGTCCGAATGTCGTAATCGTACTTTACTAGATATGGTGCGATCTATGATGTCTCTTACTGATTTGCCGCTATCGTTTTGGGGTTATGCTTTAGAGAAGGCTGCATTCACGTTAAATAGGGCACCATCTAAATCCTTTGAGACGACGCCTTATGAACTGTGGTTTGGCAAGATACCAAAGTTGTCGTTTCTTAAAGTTTGGGGCTACGATGCTTATGTGAAAAAGCTTCAACCTGATAAGCTCGAACCCAAATCGGAGAAATGTGTCTTCATAGGATACCCAAAGGAGACTGTTGGGTACACCTTCTATCATAGATCCGAAGGCAAGACATTTGTTGCTAAGAATGGATCCTTTCTAGAGAAGAAGTTTCTTTCGAAAGAAGTGAGTGGGAGGAAAGTAGAACTTGATGAGGTAACTGTACCTGCTCCCTTATTGGAAAGTAGTTCATCACAGAAATCTGTTCCAGTGACTCCTACACCAATTAGTGAGGAAGCTAATGATGAAGATCATGTAACTTCAGATCAAGTTACTACCGAACCTCATAGGTCAACCAGAGTAAGATCCTCACCAGAGTGGTATGGTAATACTATTCTGGAGGTCATGCTACTTGACCATGATGAACCTCCAAACTATGAGGAAGCGACGATGAGCCCAGATTCCGCAAAATGGCTTGTGGCCATGAAATCTGAGATGGGATCCATGTATGAGAACAAAGTGTGGACTTTGTTTGACTTGCCCGATGATCGGCAAGCCATCGAGAATAAATGGATCTTCAAGAAGAAGACTGACGCTGACGGTAATGTTACTGTCTACAAAGCTCGACTTGTTGTTAAAGGTTTTCGACCAGTTCAAGGAGTTGACTACGATGAGACTTTCTCACCCATAGAGATGCTTAAGTCCGTTCGAATCATGTTAGCAAATGCTGCATTTTATGATTATGAAATTTGGCAAATGGATGTAAAGACTGCATTCCTGAATGGATTTCTGGAAGAAGAGTTGTATATGATGCAACCTGAAGGTTTTATCGATCCAAAGGGTGCTAACAACATGTGCAAGCTCCAGCGATCCATCTATGGACTTGTGCAAGCATCTCGGAGTTGGAATAAACGATTTGATAGTGTGATCAAAGCATATGGTTTTATACAGATTTTTGGAGAAGCCTGTATTTACAAGAAAGTGAGTGGGAGCTCTGTAACATTTCTAATATTTTATGTGGATGAGATATTGCTGATTGGAAATGATATAGAATTTCTGGATAGCATAAAAGGATACTTGAATAAGAGTTTTCCAATGAAAGACCTCGGTGAAGTTGCTTATATATTGGGCATCAAAATCTATAGAGATAGATCAAGACGCTTAATTGGACTTTCACAAAGCACATACCTTGATAAATTTTTGAAGAAGTTCAAAATGGATCAAGCAAAGAAAGGGTTCTTGCCTGTGTTACAAGGTGTGAAATTGAGCCAGACTTAATGCCCGACCACTGCAGAAGATAGAGAGAAAATGAAAGGTGAGGGAGTCCTGGATTAGGGGGTATCCGGATAGCTGGACTATATCCTTTGGCCGGACTGTTGGACTATGAAGATACAAGATTGAAGACTTCGTCCCGTGTCCGGATGGGACTCTCCTTGGCGTGGAAGGCAAGCTTGGCAATACGGATATGTAGATCTCGTTCCTTGTAATCGACTCTGTGTAACCCTAGCCTCCTCCGGTGTCTATATAAACCGGAGGGTTTTAGTCTGTAGGACAACATACAATTATACCATAGGCTAGCTTCTAGGGTTTAGCCTCTCTGATCTCGTGGTAGATCAACTCTTGTACTACTCATATTATCAAGAATAATCAAGCAGGACGTAGGGTTTTACCTCCATCAAGAGGGCCCGAACCTGGGTAAAACATCGTGTCCCCTGCCTCCTGTTACCATCCGCCTTAGACGCACAGTTCGGGACCCCCTACCCGAGATCCGTCGGTTTTGACACCGACATTGGTGCTTTCATTGAGAGTTCCTCTGTGTTGTCATCATTAGGCTTGATGGCTCCTTCGATCGTCGATAGCGATGCTGTCCAGGGTGAGACTTTTCTCCCCAGACAGATCTTTGTATTCGGCGGCTCCGCACTGCAGGCCAACTTACTTGGCCATCTGGAGCAGATCGATAGATATGCCCCTGGCTATCAGGTCAGATTTGGAAGCATAAACCCCACAGCCGACATCCACAGAGACTTGATCTTCGACGGATTTCGAGCCCTTGCCGAGTGCGCCCATGGTCACGATGAGCATGATTTAGCTCTACCATCGGACAGTGTTCGGGAGATCGCGTCGGCGACCGCTCCGACCCTCAATTTGGAGCCAATTGCGCCTCCAAGGACGGGTGGATAGACCCCGCCCCGGATGCCGCATCTTCAGCGGCGATCGAGCCAAATACCGACCTTACCCTTCACGGGAGCCGTGACGCCGAACTACCAGATTCTTCCCCGGCCACGGACTCCAAACCGCCTGCGTCCGTGCCTATCGAATCCAACTGGGCGCCGATCATGGAGTTCACCTCCGCGGATATCTTTCAGCACTCACCCTTCGGTGACATACTAAGGTCTCTCTCCTTGTCAGGAGAGTCCCGGCCGAACTATGTCCGGCAGGATTGGGATGCGGATGATGAAGAAAGAAATTCGCCGCCCACCCACCACCCACTTAGTAGCCACTGTCGACGATTTGACCGACATGCTCGACTTCGACTCCGGAACAGGAACCACTGCCCACAGGGCACTGGACGCCCACTTCATCATATGATGTATACATGGTGGACACACCCAAAGAAAACGACGACGAAGAACGGAAGGACGCAGCGAAGGGTTGTTCCCTCAAGAAGCAGTCAAAGCAGCGGCATAAGCGCCGCTCCAAATCCTGCCTCGGCAGAAACAACGATCATATTGACCCAGCGATAGAGCAGGGTGAACCATCGCCCGACCACGGCAACACGGAGAATCAAACCGAACAACCCGACTCCGTCGAAGATAACAGTCCGGACGACATCACACCGGACAGGCACCCGGAGCAACAGAATGCCCGTCAAAGGCTTGTTGCCACTATGAGGAGTCTAAAAAAGCAGAAGCAAAGGCTCATGGCTGCACAAGACACACTCAGAATCAGATGGAGTGAAGTACTCAACACTGCAACGAAGTACGGCGGTAATCGCCACACCAAGAGCTACCCGAAGCGAAAGTTGCTACCTGAATTCGATGAGGAGGCCTTAGATCCCCCGCAACCAAAAAACTAAACGGCCATCCGGTCGGATAGACGACCTTGTGGACAACATAGAGCGGCAAACGACGCCGCACATAAGCCAGTACGCGATCCACGTGAGGGCTCGCATCAAAAGGACGACGCAACCAGATCCATCTACGGGCCACGCAAGCGCGCTCCAGCATGCAATGCAACACAACAAACATCCCAACACCACGGTACACCCAAATACAGGGGTGCCGCACACCCCCTATGTTTCACCGATGAGGTGCTGGACCATGAATTTCCAGAAGGATTCAAACCCGTAAACATAGAGGCGTACGACGGAACGACAGACCCTGGGGTCTAGATTGAGGACTACATCCTCCATATCCATATGGCTCGAGGAGATGATCTCCACGCCATCAAGTACTTACCCCTCAAGCTCAAAGGGCCAGCTCGGCACTGGCTTAAAAGCCTCCCCGAAAACTCCATTGGAAGCTGGGAAGAGCTCGAAGACGCTTTTCGGGCAAATTTTCAAGGGACTTATGTCCAACCACCGGATGCAGACGATTTGAGTCATATAACTCAACATCCCGGAGAGTCAGCCCGAAAGCTTTGGAACAGGTTTCTCACTAAAAAGAACCAAATAGTCGACTGCCCGGACGCCGAAGCCTTAGCAGCTTTTAAGCACAGCGTTCGAGACGAATGGCTTGCCAGACACCTCGGCCAAGAAAGCCGAGAACAATGGCAGCATTAACAAGCCTCATGACCCGCTTTTGCACGGGCGAGGACAGCTGGTTAGCCCGATGTAGCACCAGCGACCCAAGTACATCCGAAGTGAGGGACGGAAACGGGAAGCCACGACACAGCAAAAACAAGCGCCGTAATAAAGAAGACAACCCGAAGAGCACGGTGGTAAACACCGGATTCAGAAGCTCTTGGCCAGGTCAGCAAAAGTTGCCCTCCAAAGGCAACAGAGACGAACTGTCCAGCCTAAACAAGATTCTGGATAAAATATGTCAGATCCACAGCACCCCCGATAAACCTGCAAATCATACCCATAGAGAATGTTGGGTCTTCAAGCAGTCCAGCAAGCTCAACGCCGAACATAAGGGGCAGGATACACCAAGCGAAGACGAGGACGAGCCTCGCAAGCAAATCATTGGGGAACAGAAGAAATTCCCACCAGAAGTCAAAACAGTAAACGTGTTACACGTGACAAAGGGGAGAAACAAAGCGGCACTCCTGAAGACACATGCCCCAGGGCCTATCACCGCGGAGTTTTACCATTAGTCGTCCCAACCAATCACCTTTGACCATCAGGACTACTCGGCAAGTATCCGGCATGCAGGATGGGCTGCCTTGGTGTTAGACCCGATAATTGACGGATACCACTTCACACAAGTCCTGATGGACGGCGGTAGTAGTTTAAACCTGATATATCAGGACGCAGTCCGCAAAATGGGGATAGACCCAACAAGAATCAGCCATAGCAATACTACCTTTAAAGGAGTAACGCCAGGCCCAGAAGCCCATTGCACGGGCTCCCTACTACTAGAGGTTATATTTGGCTTCCCTGATAACTTCCGCGGCGAAAACTTAACCTTCCACATCGCCCCATTCCAAAGTGGCTATCAAGCACTACTCGGACGCAAAGCTTTCGCTCGCTTTAACACAATACCGCATTACACTTCTCTCATGCTTAAGTTGACCGGTCCACGCGACACCATTACAGTAAATGGAAATATTGAGTGCTCCTTGCGCGCGGAAGATCGTGCGGCTGCCTTGGCAACCGCACACTTAACGGCCTCACCAACTAAAGCATCTGTCAGGTCGTTAAGACCACGGACGCGGTTAGACGAGTCCGGCGCACCTATATGTAATTGATACAGGTTTGATGGCTATACCCCTATTATAATACAAGGGGCTCAACGCGCGCAAACAAGTGGCAATTAGGCTCAACTTTACTCATCTTGAACTGTACATGGTTTCTTTAGTATAACCTACCTTTTTGCACGACAACTTTTCAACTAAGTTCCTCTCTTTTATAGATGACCATCGTGCTACACCCGTCCAGGATACGGCACAACGGAGACACAGGCGCAGACGTGCAACAGGGACCCGTTCCAAGGATTCTTTTTAGATTAAGACCCTGTGTAAACCTTTTTTACTGTCTCTTGTTGATACACATCCCCCGGATTCTCAGTACAATTGAGAAGGATGCTGACGTGTTGGCATGTGGCCACGTCAGAATATTGCACGTACCTGGACACCAGGAGCTTATTATAAAGGGCACTGCTTAAGCCCGGTTTACACCATAAAGACCGAATACCTTAGGGAGTGTTCGGCGTCGTGAGTTTGGCCTTATATGCATCAGCTCCGAATCATGTCTTTGGTCAAATGTTGGGTTTGCCCGGCTCCTGTGTTTTGTTGCCTTACGTTCCGCTCTATCGGCTAAGGAGGCACCAGGAGAACTACTGCGATTGTGCCCTGGTTCATCCGGACGAGCACCTCAGTAGAGAAAGCCGAAAACTGACTGTCATGATATAGCATGAGACTAGTCAACCACTCGATGACCTAGCGGAATCTTCGGGATTCCTCCGCCTTAACGAAGGGCCTTTTCCCGGCCAGGCATGTACGCACCCTGAATTCGGATGAGTGCGGAGCCACCAGGGGCTATATAGTAGCCCCACTGTCAAACTCCTCTGGCTAAGTGAAAGTGTTAAAGCATTATAGTCTGATTGCCTAGTCCGCTGCGCTATCACCTCCTTAATGGACCAAGACGTTGGATCAAGTGTGAACATGCGTCTTCTGCGAACACCCCCGCATTATATGCGTGGGGGCTGAAGCCGACGACTGCCATCTTTCAGGTTATATACACATATACATAAACGGCCGCACATGAGGCATCATAGTACTTTCGGGCAAAAGTATAAATACAGCCTTGATAAACTCAATAAAACATTGTTTTTACAGTGGGAATACATGTCACTCAAACATAATATTCTTCGAGCACTGAGCCTCTATCGAACGAGCGCCTTCAAGAACTTCTTCAAAGTAGTGCTCGGCAGCCACTCGGCCTATGGCCGAACCCTGTGCCGCAACAGTGGTGGCATCCATCTCCGCCCAGTCTGTTTTGACACGGGTAAGGGCCATCCGCGAGCCTTCTATGCACGCCGACCTCTTTACGGTATTGATGTGTGGCACAACACCAAGGAATTGTTGCACTAAGCCAAAGTAGCTATTTGGCCTTGGCCCTCTCGGCCACAGATGATCCAACGGACCTCATCGCAAGTCCGGATAATCTATGGAGCTTGGCCCACTCGACCATTTGCTCATTCAACAGCAGCGGACGGGCTGGAGCATGAAACTGTGACCAAAACAGTTTTTCCACTTCGTGATCTTTCCGATCCTTGAAGTACTCGGCCGCATCAGCAGCACTTGTAGCCAAATCCACGTAGGCATCCGCAGAACTCCATAGCCGGTCCAGAGGTGCATACTTCGGATCCCCGAACTTAGTCCGCAACAAGAAGGGCTTCCCGGATACAATATCCGCAGCTTGATGCAGCTCCTCCTTCGTCGCTCTAATTTGGGAGCGGGCTTCCTTGGCAGCCACCCGGGCCTTTTCCAGGTCCGTTGCCTTCGCCCGGTTTTCTTCTTCAAGAAGCTGGTAACGGTCAGCAGCATCTTTTAACTCTACAGCCATCTTGGGGCCCTTAACTCTCCGTACGCCTTTAAAGCACCCACATTGCTACTCCTGGCTTGCTCCTTGGCTCGGGCAAGCTCCGCCCGAAGGGTCTCCAGGGTGGCAGCTCCATCTGCAGTCACAACATATTAAAGATACTGGCATCATGTTGCTCTTATTATGTGACAATCACCAGAAAAATCACCTACCCCGTGCCTCGTCAAGCTGCTTGTTGTCAAGCACGATGTCGGCATCTGCCGCATCTAGCTGCCGCTTTAGTTCGGCAAACCCATCAGTCCGGCTAGCCACCAGAGCTTCAACCACCTGCGCATACATGTGGTCTGGTTATTACCCGGGACTATGATCCTCTATTTGCCGCCGTTTTCGACGACAACCAGAGTCTCAGGGGCTACTATCTACACAGGGCACATCTAAAAATGTGCGGTACTGTCAAAAATGTACATAATTTCACGTACCTCAAAACCCGTCAGTAGACTCATAAAGGCTTCATGCAACCTGCTTTCGGCGGACGAAATCCTTTCAATCACCGTACCCATCAACGTGCGGTGCTCTTCTGAGATAGCCGCTTGCTCTAGCAGATCCCTCAGTACGTCCGACCACACACCAGACGGTGCCGGACTCTTTTGATTGCTCTCTTCAAGAGCCGGATGCCGAGGACTTCGGGTGGTCATAGGATTACCTTCTGGCCTTGCCGGATCAAGAGAAACCCTCCGCGACGACACCTCGAGGTCGCCCGCCTCGTGCGGCGGTGTGGCAGGGGGAGGCGTTTCGCTCTCCATCATCTCTGGAAGAAGATCCCCTGAAGACGAGCTCTGCTGAGAAGGGTTAAGATCCAAACTGCAAGATAAATGCTTTGGTTATTTTCCTCAGAAGTAAAGAGAGATATTTTCATTATTAAGTACCCTTTTACTTACAGCTCGGTGGAGGGCTGATCCCCTTGAGGGCATAGTGCAGCCAGGGTAGCCCCCGAGGCAGGACCCTCCAGCGAAGATTTCTTCCCCCGTTTGGAGACCATTGTCTCCGGGTCCTCAGAGGCGGTACTATTCCTTCCCTGGGGAGAGGAAGTTTCAGTCCCTCCTCCCCGGCTAACCTCCTTCGCGGAGGCGCTAACCTCCTTGTCCCCCCCTTTATCTTCTCCCAAGGGCGCTTGATAAGGTGCGATCTCTAGCATCCTGGTTAGCACGGGATTTGGTGAGGTCTCAGGGAGGGGGGCCGGACACCTGATCAACTTTGCCTTCGCTATCCAATCCTGGACCAAGAGCGGTTTTCCTTTTTTAGGGCAACGTTGCTATAAATAAGACAAACAGTGTGTTCGGATGCGGGGCTACTTACTTGGGTATCCGGGCGATTGCAGCTTAGACCTGCATCCTCAGTGATGTCCGGACACATTATTTGTGGTTCGAAGAACAATTTGTACATCTCTTCATCGTCATGCCGAGGAAATGTTGGATAGCTCGCAGTCCTTCTGGGTTGAATTCCTACATGCGAAGGGGCCGGCGTTTGCAAGGCTGGACTTGACGGACTAGCATAACTTGCACTACCATAACCAGACTGATATCTCTCTCGATGAGATCTCAGACACGGCTTTGCAGTATTGGCACGTCCTTGGCTGGACCCCAGCTCAGCCCCCTGCTGATCCATGACATTAGTTGTGGTGGGGAGCCTGAGCGGAAGGCGGGGGCAGCTACCCACTTGGCACTTCGGGGAGCTGTGATGTAGAACCACTCCCGGTGCCACAATCCGGACCCTCTGGGAAGTAACCCTCAGGCCATGGAGCGTCAGCAATTTTGCTTATTGAAGCACCTCCGCACGCTGCATGCTGCCCCTCGATCATCTTCGGCTTCACATCAAAGGTCTTGAGCCACAGGCCGAAGTGAGGGGTAATGCGGAGGAAGGCCTCACATACGACAATAAATGTCGAGATGTGAAGAAGGGAATCCGGGGCCAGATCGTGAAAATCTAGCCCGTAATAGAACATAAGACCCCTAACAAAGGGATCCAGAGCGAGGCCTAGTCCTCGGAGGAAGTGGGAGATGAACACGGCGCTCTCATTGGGTTCGGGAGTAGGAACGACCTGCCCTCGGGCAGGCAGCCGATGCAAAATTTCGGCGGTCAAATATCTGGCCTCTCTCAACTTCTTAATGTCCTCCTCTGTGACGGAGGAAGGCATCCACCGACCTTGAAGGTTGGATCCGGACATAGTTGAGGGTTCGAAGTGCCTAAACCTGAGCTTCGGGTGTTGGAACTCGATGCGAGAGGCCGATTCGATTAAGATCGAGAGGAAAGGGCCTTGTCCCCTTTATAAAGAGGGTGGATATCAAGCGTCCTCCTCGTGGTCGTTTGGGACTTGCCTAAGATTTAGGAGTCCTACTAATAGGCATGGTTGGGTTACCCACGTCCGTATTAATGGGAATCCCATAATAAGGGAACATGATCTCTACTTCGACAAGACGTGCCAAGGAAACCGCCTCGCAAAACACGCTGAGATAGGTTACGAAAAACGATTCGAATAAAGACCTGGATGTGGTGTGATGCCACGCTACAGGGTACGTCAGCAGATCAGATTTGTGGAAATATTATTCTCTCTACGGTGGTATGTGGAACTTGTTTTGCAGAGCCGTACACGATCCTCGTGTTCAAAATCTTCTATGAAGTATTCGGAGGAGGAACCCGCCTTGCAATGACGAAGACAATCTGCGCGTCGTACTCATCGTCATTGAAGCTTGGTTCAGGGGCTACTAAGGGAGTCCTGGATTAGGGGGTATCCGGACAGCCGGACTATATCCTTTGGCCGGACTGTTGGACTATGAAGATACAAGATTGAAGACTTTGTCCCATGTCCATATGGGACTCTCCTTGGCGTGGAAGGCAAGCTTGTCAATACGGATATGTAGATCTCCTTCCTTGTAACTGACTCTATGTAACCCTAGCCTCCTCCGGTGTCTATATAAACCGGAGGGTTTTAGTCCGTAGAACAACATACAATCATAGCATAGGCTATCTTCTAGGGTTTAGCCTCTCTGATCTCGTGGTAGATCAACTCTTGTACTACTCATATTATCAAGAATAATCAAGCAGGACGTAGGGTTTTACCTCCATCAAGAGGGCCCGAACCTGGGTAAAACATCGTGTCCCCTGCCTCCTGTTACCATCCGCCTTAGACGCACAATTTGGGACCCCCTACCCGAGATCTGCCGGTTTTGACACCGACAAAAGGTGTTCACTATGCTTCAGCCATAGGCTCTATCATGTATGCAATGTTGTGTACCAGACTTGATGTGTGCCTTACTATTAGTTTAGCAGGGAGGTACCAAAGTAATCCATGAGTGGATCACTGGACAGCGGTCAAGAACATCCTGAAATAACTGAAAAGGACTAAGGATATGTTTCTCGTTTATGGAGGTGACAAAGACCTCGTCGTAAATGGTTACATCGATTCAAGCTTTGACACTGATCCAGATGACTCTAAGTCACAAATTGGATACATGTTTTTATTGAACGGTGGAACTGCTAGTTGGTGCAGTTCTAAGCAAAGCGTCGTGGCGGGATCTACGTGTGAAGCGGAGTACATAGCTGCTTCGAAAGCAGCAAATGAAGGAGTCTGGATGAAGGAGTTCATATCCGATCTAGGTGTCATACCTAGTGCATCGTGTCCAATGAAAATCTTTTGTGACAATACTAGTGCAATTGCCTTGGCAAAGGAATCCAGATTTCAGAAAAGAACCAAGCACATGAAGAGATGCTTTAATTCCATCTGCGATCAAGTCAAGGGGGGAGACATAGAGATTTTCAAGATACATACGGATCTGAATGTTGCAGACCCGTTGACTAAGCCTCTCTCACGAGCAAAACGTGATCAGCACCAAGACTCCATGGGTGTTAGAATCATTACTGTGTAATCTACATTATTGACTCTAGTGCAAGTGGGAGACTGAAGGAAATATGCCCTAGAGGCAATAATAAAGTTGTTATTTATATTTCCTTATATCATGATAAATGTTTATTATTCATGCTAGAATTGTATTAACCGGAACCTTAGTACATGTGTGAATACATAGACAAACAGAGTGTCACTAGTTTGCCTCTACTTGACTAGCTCGTTGAATCAATGATGGTTATGTTTCCTAACCATAGACATGAGTTGTCATTTGATTAACGGGATCACATCATTAGATAATGATGTGATTGACTTGACCCATCCGTTAGCTTAGCATGATGATCGTTTAGTTTGTTGCTATTGCTTTCTTCATGACTTATACATGTTCCTATGACTATGAGATTATGCAACTCCCGAGTACCGGAGGAACACTTTGTGTGCTACCAAATGTCACAACATAACTGGGTGATTATAAAGATGCTCTATAGATGTCTCCGATGGTACTTGTTGAGTTGGCATAGATCGAGATTAGGATTTGTCACTCTGATTGTCGGAGAGGTATCTCTGGGCCCTCTCGGTAATGCACATCACAATTAGCCTTGCAAGCAATGTAGCTAATAAGTTAGTTACGGGATGTAGCATTATGGAACGAGTAAAGAGACTTGCCGGTAACAAGATTGAACTAGGTATCGAGATACCGACGATCGAATCTCGGGCAAGTAACATACCGATGACAAAGGGAACAACGTGTGTTGTTATGTGGTTTGACCGATGAAGATCTCCATAGAGTATGTAGGAACCAATATGAGCATCCAGGTTCTGCTATTGGTTATTGACCGGAGACGAGTCTCGGTCATGTCTACATAGTTCTCGAACCCATAGGGTCCGCACGCTTAAAGTTCGGTGACGATCGGTAATATGAGTTTATGTGTTTTGATGTACCGACGGTAGTTCAGAATCCCGGATATGATCACGGACATGAAGAGGAGTCTCGAAATGGTCGAGACATGAAGATTGATATATTGGAAGCCTATATTTGGACATCGGAATAGTTCCGGGTGAAATCGGGATTTTATCGGAGTGCTAGGGGGGTTACCGGAACCCCCCGGGGGTTAGTGAGCCTTGTTGGACCCTAGTGGAGAGACAGGGGCCGGCCAGGGCTGGGCCGCGCGCCCCTCCCCTTGAGTCCGAATAGGACAAGGAAGGGGGGGTGGCGCCCCCCTTGCCTTTCCCCTCTCCCACTCCTTCCTTCCCCCTCCTAGTGGGAATAGCAAAGGGGAGTCGTACTCCCAATAGGAGGAGGACTCCTCCTCCTGGAGCGCCCTGCTAGAGTCGGCCGACCTCCCCCTTGATCCTTTATATACGGGGGCAGGAGGGCACCCCAAGACACACAAGTTGATCAGTTGATCTTTTAGCCATGTGGAGTGCCCCCCTCCACCATAATCCACCTCGGTCATATCGTAGCGGTTCTTAGGCGAAGCCCTGCGTCGGTAGCATCATCATCACCGTCATCACGCCGTCATGCTGACGGAACTATCCCTCGAACCTCTGCTAGATCGGAGTTCGTGGGACGTCACCGAGATGAACGTGTGCTGAACTCGGAGGTGCCGTACGTTCGGTACTTGGATCGGTCGGATCGTCAAGACATACGACTACATCAACCGCGTTCTCATAACGCTTCTGCTTACGGTCTACGAGGGTACGTGGACGACACTCTCCCCTCTTGTTGTTATGCATCACCATGATCTTGCGTGTGCATAGGATTTTTTTTGAAATTACTATGTTTCCCAACAACAATTGCCTCTCACGGAAGCAAATCTGTGCCTCCACAGGAAATAAATATGTGTCTCTCGTGCAAGGAAAAAACATTTGCGCAAAACAATATTCTATTTTGGGTCCAGAACCTAAGGAAAGCCAAAAAATTGTTAAAAACCGAAAACTAGTACAAAAAATAAAATAAAAAACAAAATCCGAAGGGAGGGCCCAAAGTGCGACACATGGCGGCTGAGCGCGCCAAGTGATGCGCTCCCAGCCTACCAAAAATGTCCCTTGCCGGGGCTTCCGAAGGAGTACTCGCTGATTAGTTGCTCTCGAGACTTCATGGACCCGCATAAGGCGGCATAGGTGGATTGTATTTGCCTCCGGTGAAGCCCATGTGAGAGTCAAATTGGGCTAGCTTGTCGAGGTGTTCCATTGTTTCACTCCTACTACCTTCGGCCGAGTGGAAGCTGAAGGAAATATTCCCTAGAGGCAATAATAAAGTTGTTATTTATATTTCCTTATATCATGATAAATGTTTATTATTCATGCTAGAATTGTATTAACTGGAAACTTGATACATGTGTAAATACATAGACAAAACAGAGTATCCCTAGTATGCCTCTACTTGACTAGCTCGTTAATCAAAGATGGTTAAGTTTCCTGACCATAGACATGTGTTGTCATTTGATGAACGGGATCACATCATTAGAGAATGATGTGACATAATGATTGTTAAGTTTTATTGCTATTACTTTCTTCATGACTTATACATATTCCTTTGACTATGAGATTATGCAACTCCCGAATACCGGAGGAACACCTTGTGTGATATCAAACGTCACAACGTAACTGGGTGATTATAAAGATGCTCTACAGGTGTCTCTGAAGGTGTTTGTTGGGTTGGCATAGATCGAGATTATGATTTGTCACTCCGAGTATCGGAGAGGTATCTATGGGCCCTCTCGGTAATGCACATCACGATAAGCCTTGCATGCAATGTGACTAATGAGTTAGTTGTGGGATGATGCATTACGAAACAAGTAAAAAGACTTGCCGGTAACGAGATTGAACTAGGTATGAAGATACCAGCGATAGAATCTCGGGCAAGTAACATACCGATGACAAAGGGAATAACGTATGTTGTCATTGCGGTTTGACCGATAAAGATCTTCGTAGAATATGTAGGAACCAATAGGAGCATCCAGGTTCCACTGTTGGTTATTGACCGAAGATGTGTCTCGGTCATGTCTACATAGTTCTCGAACCCGCAGGGTCCGCACGCTTAATGTTCAATGACGATTTGTATTATGAGTTATGTGTTTTGGTGACCGAAGATTGTTCGAAGTCCCGGATGAGATCACGGACATGACGAGAAGTCTCGAAATCATCAAGAGGTAAAGATTAATATATAGGATGATAGTATTTGGACAACGGAATGGTTCTGGAATGTTTCGGGTATTTTCCGGAGTACCGGGAGGTTACCGGAACCCACCGGGGAAGTAATGGGCCTACATGGGCCATAGGGGAGAGAGAAGGGAGCCCGCAAGGGGTGGCCCCCCCCCATGGGAGTTCGAATTTGACAAGGGGGATAGGGCACGGCTCCCTTTCCTTCTCCCTCTCCCTCTCCCTCTCCTTTCCTTTTCCCCTCCGAAAGAAAGGAAAGGGGGGAGCGACGAGGACTAGGGGTCCTAGTCGGTTCCCCCCATGGCGTGCCCCTGCGGCCGGCCTCCTCCTTCTCCTCTATATACGGGGGCAGGGGCACCCCAAAGCACAACAGTTGTTCTCTTAGCCGTGTGAGGTGCCCCCCTCCACAGTTTACTCCTCCGGTCATATTGTCGTAGTGCTTAGGCGAAGCCCTGTGCGGATCATATCACCATCACCGTCACCATGCCATCGTGCTGACGAAACTCTCCCTCGACACTTTGCTCGATCAAGAGTTCGAGGGACGTCATCGAGCTGAACGTGTGCTGAACTCGGAGGTGCCATACGTTCGGTACTTGATCGGTTGGATCACGAAGTCGTTCGACTACATCAACCGCGTTAACCTAACGCTTCTGCCTTCAATCTACGGGGGTACGTGGACACACTCTCCCCCTCTCGTTGCTATGCATATCCTAGATAGATCTTGTGAGATCGGAGGATTTTTTTTTTGAAATTGCATGCTACGTTCCCCAACAGTGGCATCCGAGCCAGGTCTATGCGTAGATGATATGCACGAGTACAGCACAAAGTGTTGTGGGCGATCATAGTCATACTGCTTACCACCAACGTCTTATTTTGATTCGGCGGTATTGTTGGATGAAGCGGCCCGGACCAACCTTACATGACCACGTTCATGAGACCGGTTCCACCGATAAACGTGCAACTTGTTTTGCATAAAGGTGGTTGGCGGGTGTCTGTTTCTCCAACTTTAGTTGAATCGAATTTGACTATGGCCGGTCCTTGTTGAAGTTTAAAACAACAGACTTGGCAAAAAATCATTGTGGTTTTGATGCGTAGGTAAGAATGGTTCTTACTAGTAGCCCGTAGCAGCCACGTAAAACTTGCAACAACAAAGTAAAGGACGTCTAAATTGTTTCTGCAGGGCATGTTATGATGTGATATGGTCAAGACATGATGTGATATACGTTATTCTATGAGATGATCATGTTTTGTAAATGTTATCGGCAACTGGCAGGAGCCTTATGGTTGTCGCTTTATTGTATGAAATGCAATCGCCATGCAATTGCCTTACTTTATCACCATGCGTTAGCGATGGTTGTAGAAGCAATTGTTGGCGAGACGACAACGACACTACGATGGAGATCAAGGTGTCAAGCAGGTGACGATGGAGATCATGATGGTGCTTTGGAGATGGAGATCAAAGGCACAAGATGATGATGGCCATATCATGTCACATATTTTGATTCCATGTGATGTTTATATTTTATGCATCTTATTTTGCTTAGTACGGTGGTAGCGTTATAAGATGATTGTCGGTGTCAAAACCGGCTGATCTCAGGTAGGGGTTACCAAATTGTGCGTCTGAGGATCAAAGGTAACAAGGGACACAGGAAACACGATGTTTACCTAGGTTCGGGCCCTCTTAATGGAGGTAAAGCCCTATATCCTTCTTGATTATATTTGATGAGTATAGGGGTTACAAGAGTTGATCTACCTCGAGATCGTGATAGCTAAACCCTAGAATCCTAGCTTGTATGAATTCTGATGATCCCTACGGACTAAACCATCCGGTTTATATATACACCGAAGGGGTACAGAGGCGGTTTACAAGGGACGGAAACAATACATCCGATCTCCAATCTTGCCCTCCACGCATCCAGGAGTCCTATCCGAATACGGGGAATAATCTTTCATTCTATCTTCATAGCCCATTAGCCCAGCCCATGCTTGAATAGGCCGGACACCTAAGGACCCCCGAATCCAAGTCTCCCTCAGTAGCCTCCGAACTTGCCTTCAATGACGATGTAGCATCTGGCTTATGTCTTTGGCTTTGCAAGGCGGGTTCTTCATTATACTTCAGACCAACGATAGTCTGGTTCTGACCTCTATGTTCCGTCTTTATGATTCCTTCCTGTTGTCGCTTCGATTTCCGCGTGCCGGGTGAATACGAATGGTACGTGATTGTTTGCAAATAAGCCTCTCATCACACTCGGACGACATCTATATAAGGAGATTTAGATCCCCAAATGCCATCTCACATTGCGCAAAAGAAAAACCGTCAAGATTAGCTATGAAAAAGCCTTCTAACATGGTCAGTGCTCCAGGCTCCTCTTCGCGCCCCCATGGCCCTCAAGAGGGCGATTGGCAGAGTTGCTCAGTGCCTCATCTTCAGCTGAGTCGACTCCAGACACAGGGCTATCTTCCCCTTGTAGATCTAGTCTCCATTCAAGCGGGATTGGCCTCAATCGGCAACGACGTGATGCTGAAAGTTTCCCCAACCCCAATAAGGAGGAGAGGGTGTGCTTCATCCCATTCCTGTTGCGGGGCCTAGGATTTCCAATCCATCCCTTCCTTAGGGGCCTATTGGAATTTTACGGCATTCAACTGCACAACCTTACCCCAGGTTCGATTTTGCACATCTCAGGTTTCGTTGCACTCTGTGAACTGTTCTTAGGCATCGAGGCCCATTTTGAACTATGGAAGATGTTCTTTTTGCCTTGTTCCCCACCATCGAGGAGGCTCCATATTTGAAGTGGGCGATGCTGAAGTATGGCGTATAGCCGGATCCGGATACCTCATAGGAACTCCCAAAGAGGTAACCCACAGTGGTCTTCGGAATGGTTCTACATGGATGACGTCCCATTGGCGGACCCAGTTCGGCACGGCCTTCTTGAATTTTCCAGCGCTCCTTTAAAGAAGCGCTTCAACTGGCATCCCCGAAGTCCCAAGGAGGAAGACAGTGCGGAAATAAAGAGGTTGGTTAGCAAGGTTAGATTGCTAGCCCATACCGAGCTCTCAATAATTGAGGTTATGGGTATTGCAATAAACAGGTGCGTCCAACCACTCCAATCTAGAGTAACTCCCTTATGGTGTTACAACAGAGAAGATGACACGTCCCATTACAGACGCAAGGGTCTGGATACCCCAGCTGAACTAGCCACAATCTTGGTCCATCTGTATAAGGGTGAAAAAGAAGATTTCCTCCACTTAAACTGCTGGGAAGGCTATTCCATGTACAACCCCATTGAATGGGTAGGACTTTGATTATCTGTGTTGTCTTATTGCTGGCACGACACGCTAATCCAATTTGTTCTTTGTTAAAACAGTCATGGCGGAAGATGATCGAGGATGTTCACTGTCCTGCCCCACAGCTAGAGGATCATAATCGTGATGGAGACCCTGGCTTTCACAAAGATCCAGATATATACATAGAGTTTGATGATGGGGTATTTTATCAAGCGAGCCTTGATGGCTCGGAAGTGTCTATCACTGCCGACTACCCCCACCCCTATCCCTTCTTCGCCGTAACTATTCGTAGGGATCTTAATAGGAAGTCCATAGTTGCACCTTTATCCATTATACTAATCCGGACTTTAATATGATCGGCGCTCGGTGGGCCGTACCTCCTCAAGGGAGCCCCTAAGCAGGGTAGTTGTTCAAAACGAAAGGGGACCGGGAGCGCTGCAGAAACCTCACAGTCTTCCAAGAGGTATGTCTACTTAATACATGAGTCTAGATTGTTTAAAGTCTCCTTTTATCCTTGATGTCAGGAGAAACACGCGACAGAAGGTGGGAAAGCGTACTGTTAGCCGAATGTCCGCCAATCCGGTGCCGGACTCGCCAACTAAGACGAGAGTTGATCCAATGTTAGTTCCGCCACCTCATGAGGATTCAGACGATGTATCTGTCATGAATTCCAAAGTGGAGAGCGTGATGAATCACCGTCTATTGAAGGAGGCCATGCGCGCTCCGGCCTTTTCTGAGCAAGAGTTTACCGCACTCAGCTCGATGGATGCATATATCCGAGCCGCTCGAGACGGACTTGCCGGAGTCACTCAGTTGTTCTCAAAGGATATATATAGGTAAAATTTCATGCAATTATGATAGTCATATGCCAGTAGCCCCCGAGATTTGAAGCGGTGAGGCAAACCAATTTAAGGATCGATATGACCTGCAGGTTCTCAAAGAGAAGAATACGGCGCTATCCCAGGAGCTAAAGATAAATCAGACGCAGCTAAGTGTCGTCACCGCCGAACTAGCGGAAATGAAAAAGGCCGCAATGAGCGCATCTGGGACAAAAACACGAGGAGGGAAAAGACAAACAATCCAAAGAGATATAGAGCTTGAGGGCTTAGCTATCGGCTGCACAGAAAGAAAATGAGAAGCTGAAAGGCCGCATGTTCGGTATGTCTTTTTTCTCTTTTTTTAAAACCACCCTAGGGGCTAATGTTTAGTCCATAATTCAGAACGTCATGACTCTGTTGCTGCAAGTCTGTTAACTGGTCGACCAGAAGAAGAAGTACCCGGATTTCAAGGCGACGTGTTGAAGGAACTATCCTGGTACATGCTTAGGCCCGGAAAGCCATGGGGAGTATTGAAAGTGCGTTATATCGACTAGAGGGGGGTGAATAGGCGATTTTTATGAAAGTCTTCAAAACATGGAAGTTTCAAAGACAAACGATAGAAATAAACCTATAACCATGGAGAGGAAGGTAGACTACACTAGGCAAACCATAGTCAAGTATTCAATGAAGTGAAAGCACAATGACTATTAGCAGCTAGGTAGTAAGGATCAGGTAGGAAGATATTATGAAGCCGATCAGAACAAGCAGTCACTTAGTGAAGACAGAAGATAGTGCAATCATACAATGACTTCACAAGGACCAACAGTAAGTAAAGGGAAGGGAAGGATGAAACCAGTGACTCGTTGAAGACAATGATTTGTTGGACCAGTTCCAGTTGCTGTGACAACTATACGTCTGGTTAGGGCGGCTAGGTATTTAAACCTGAGGACACACAGTCCCGGACACCCAGTCCTGAACACGCAGCTCAGGACACCCAGTCCTCACCGTATTCCCCTTGAGCTAAGGTCACACATACCTTGCCCAATCACTCTGGTAAGTCTTCAAGGTAGACTCACAAACCTTCACAGACATCATTCACCGGCAATCCACAATGTCTCTTGGATGCTCAGAACGCGACGCCTAACTGGCTGGAGGATTCATAGTCCTCAAGTGTAATAAGTCTTCAGATCACATAGACAAGAAGACTTAAGTGATGCCTAACACTCTTTGGCTCTGGGTGGTTAGGGCTTTATCCTCGCAAGGAATTCTCTCTCAAAGGCTTCAAGGTGGGTTGCTCTCAAACGACAAAAGCCGTACTCTAACTCTGAGCAGCCAACCGTTTATGGTTGTAGGGGGTGGGCTATTTATAGACACTAGGCAACCCGACCTGATTTGTTTGAAATGACCCTGGGTCACTAAGGAACTGACACGTGTTCCAACGGTCAGATTTCAGACACACACGGCAACTTTACTTGGGCTACAAGCAAAGCTGACTTATCCGACTCTGGACAAGATTCGCTCTCATAGTCTTCACTCGAAGACATAGGTTTTGGTTAAGCATCACTTCAGTCATTCTGACTGGATCTCTTGGACCCCACTTAACAGTACGGTGGTTCCTATGACTCAATAAAGAAGAAAAGGAACTACGAAAGATCTGAGTCTTCGAGCTCCATAGGCTTCATGCGATGTCTTCTCTTGTCATAGTCTTCAATGAGAATATCTTCATATACCACCTTTGACATCAATGTCTTCATACATTTTTAGGGGTCATCTCTGGTAGGAAAACCGAATCAATGAGGGACTTCTACCTGTGTTATCCTGCAATTCTCACAAACACATTAGTCCCTCAACTAGGTTTGTCGTCAATACTCCAAAACCAACTAGGGGTGGCACTAGATGCACTTACAATCTCCCCCTTTTTGGTGATTGATGACAAACTAGTTGAAGTTTTCAACGGGGAATATAATATGTGGAATTGTAAAGGATAAGGAATTGTCTTCCTTAGTTGCAAGGGCTCCCCCTGAAGATGTGCATATAAGTAATTTGCTTTTGGAATGCAAATGCACATGGCAGGTTGTACTCGTGGAGATCCTCTTCAACTTATGATGACAATTCATTATGCATGTGAAGGTATGTGAAGATAATGACATGCATAATGGAAAATGGACGTCTGCAAAATGATCTAAGTGCGGTATTTATCGTTGCACATGCGGAATTTATCATCGCATCACAAAGTAGCAAATAAGTAGCGGACGACCATCGAGTTTAGGTGCTACAACTCAAAGAACCAAATGTATCAAAACGAGAGTTGTAAACACGAGGCAAAATATAAAGCAACCGCCCATGTGGACCCACTTGAAGACTATCAAACTCATATGCTTCTCCCCCTTTTGTCAGTAAAGACCAAAAAGGTTTGAATACATAGAGCATCTACTCGTTCCCATGAAGAGTAGGTGAAGCAACAGGGTCGTCGGTGGTGTTCGGCGGTGCAGAAGAACTTGGAGCAGTGTCGAAGCGTGCTGAAGGAGGTGGTGGTGAAGTAGCATTGTCTTCGTCCTCGATCACTCTGGCATTCACAGTTGCAGCAGAGGAAGAGAACTCAGAGTCTTCAAGAGATGGAGTTCATCGCAGCACTGCCCTTCGAGGAGGTGTGGAGTCAAACTTGAAGCGTTCAGAGAAACCATCCTCTTGAAGATCATCTTCAGAGCACATAAGCGTCAGCCCTTTCCATGTGCGTCGAGAGGTTTCATGGGCAACAAAGGCATTCTTGGTGGCAAGATTGCAAATGCGGTTGACATCCACCAAGAGGCTTTGCATTTGGTGCTTCAGCCAGTCATGATGCCTATCCTGTTTCTGATGAAGAGCCACCAGAAGCTCTCGGTCGTTGAGAACACGAGATCGCTTCTTGGGTCATTGGGCAATAGTGCTTTCGGTGGCTTCAGTAAGGGCACGATGAGGTGCATGTGTAGTTCCAGCCAGAGGATAAACACGGATGACTGCTTCAACTCCTTCAATGTTCTGAGAGAAGCTTTGATGCTCTGCATTCTGAAGACTAAGAGGCTCCTTGGCAGGCTCAGGATAAATGGCTTCAACGGACATATCCACATCAGGCAGAAAGATCCGATGATTGCGAGCAGATGGCTGATATGAGATAGCGGAGTGAAGTTTAATCAGCCGCATTATCCATGGAGCGTAGAACTTCAAGCCAAAAAGATCAGAGCCTGATGCAGCAAGTTGGCGGATGAAGAAGTCATGTGCATTGAAGCATTTGCCATGAAGAATATAGAAGACCAAAGTCTTCATTGCACCTTCCAGCTTGGCATGTGGAGAATGTCCTTTGATGGGCCAGAGAGTTTGCCTTATGATGTGATAAATAGTCCTTGGCAGATACTCAAGGTCTTCAACAAAGAACTCCTTAGGATATGCAGCATCTTGTGGCAATGGCTTCATCATAGTGAGCATCTGACTCATGTTTGGTTCAGGCTTCTGAAAGATGCTCTCCATAGCTTCACTGTGAAGCTAACAGCCAGGTTCGTAGAGATCGCCAGGAGTGGGCAGACCAGTGAGCTCAATGATATCAAAGGCTTTGGCTTCGTGATGAACATTTCCTGTCATCCACTCCAGTACCCAAGTCTTCGGATCTCTCTTGTACCCACGAATGTGAAGTGTGGCATAGAATTGGAGCAGCAACTCTTCATTCCAGTGCTCTTGGTTGGTGACAAACGGCAATAATGCAACCTCTTTGAAGCAATCCAGAGCTTCTTCCAGACAGGGCAGACCAGCTATTGCTTCGGTGTCAAGACGCTTATGTGGGAAGATGCGACCTTGATTGTACATAATGCAGGAGTAATAGCTTTGCTGCGGATAGCTCCAGAACCGATCAGAGGATATTCTTTCCCTTGAGTAGGGGTTCTTGGAGCTATTGAAGAAGGTGTTGTCTGCTTTGAAGCCATTGACATTGAAGGATCCAGGTGCTGATGCAGGACTTGGAAACCTGGGCAACCTTGGAATTGGCTTCTGTACCTGAGGCCTGTGCTCAACATGATAGTCAAACTGAGGACCAGCAGCAGGCGC
Source organism: Triticum dicoccoides (assembly GCF_002162155.2). Taxonomy (NCBI): domain Eukaryota; kingdom Viridiplantae; phylum Streptophyta; class Magnoliopsida; order Poales; family Poaceae; genus Triticum; species Triticum dicoccoides. The sequence goes on from NC_041380.1 coordinate 348,925,256, forward strand.
AGGAACAGAAGCAGTAGCATCATTGGCTTTGCTGGCTTCTGGTGCTTGGGTTGGTGTAGGCTCCACATTGGCTTCAGCCATGACAGCGTCAGTGGTGTCGGTGGCAGCCTCAAGATTCTCAACCTCCACTTGATGAGCTGGAGGGTCAGTCACAGTCACGTTCTCCTCGAGAACAGCTTCTTGGTGAGACGGGGGTGTAGCAACTCTTGGGGTTTCTTCTTCATCGGCTGATGCAGCCGGAATGTCTTCAGCAGCTTTAGCTTCAGACTCGGAGACTGGAGGCCTTGGTCCTTTGCGAAGCCTACGTAACGCTGGCGACACCTGTGGTGTTGGAGTTGGCTGGGCCTCAAAGTCATCTTCCTCTTGTGCTTGTGGGTGATCAGCCCATAATGCATCCTGAGCAATTGGCGTCAGAGGATGACCAATGCTGATGAGTTTGTTGTGCGTTAGCACAGGCGATGATACCTGTTGGTGCTCGATCTGAGGAAGAACTGCATCATCTTCAACATGGTCATGGTGACCAATGTCTTCAGCAACGATGGGATCAGCCGCTGGAAAGTCTTCAGCTTCATGAGCCTCTGTGAAAGCAGGCTCATGGACAGTCAGTTGGCGCTCTTGATGTTCAGTGGCTGGGCGAACCATGGAGATGGGTTCAACAATTAAGGGCTCTGTGGGAGCAGCCCGTTCCTTCTTGGTCTTCCGCTTCTTCTTGGAGGGAGCAGTAGCAGAGGCTTCAGGATGTTTCCTCTTTCTGGCTTCAGCCTCAGCAGTCCTCGTCTTCTTCAGTTCTGAAGCGGTTGACCTGGACTTTGGCTTCGAGCCAGTCATGCTAGTTGGGAAGACAATGGGATCTGCTTCCTGCCTTGGTGCATTGGGTTCGGCCACAGTTGGCTTCTTCTTCTGCTTAGCAGCCATTCCGGGATCAATGCCCGAACGCCCAAGGGCCTTGCGCTTCTCAGCCTCGTTGTAGCCTTGCACACACTTGTCAGCCAGGATCTTCATGCGCTCACGAGAACCCTGAGCCTCTGCATGTTTCTTGAGAAAGGCTTCTTTGAGCTCGTGCAGCATAATCTTGAAGTTTTTCACCTCTTGCACGCTGAGCTTGGCCATATGCTTCTTGAACTGAGCTTTCTCAAAGTCAATCTTTTGCTTCAGTTCAACAATGCGCTGGGTGATAGCTAATTCTGAAGTAATGGCGCCATGGAAGGCGACACTGAGGCCAATTGGAAGTTGCAGATCTTCGAAGCTGAGGTTGGGCGTGTCAAACCACTCATCAATGAAGTTGTGGATGATTGCCACGTCAAAGAGAGGCAGATCATTGAAGATTTTTACTTCTTCTTTGCTCTTGATTAGTTGCTTAAGAGCGTCATCTGCAAGATCTTCATCACTGGACAGATCGATGGCATTGTTGCGCAGAATAGCAGCAGCTGTCAGTTCTTGGCCGGTGTGTGGCAGAGGCATCTTGACTTTCTGGGGCTTGGAGATGCGTGACAAATCTTCAGACTGCACACTGTCTTCAGGAGGTGCAGTAGCCAGTGGCTTCGCCCGTGAGATTTTTGGTGCAGAGGCAAGCTTTGAAGCTTTAGGCTGCTTCAACTTCTTTGGCTTCGGCGCTGCAGGCGCTTCATCTGATTCAGCGTCATCTGCAGGCTCATTCACGGCTGTCCCTTGAACCATGATATGAGTGATGAGACCTTCCAAGTTGTAGAAGGGCCCAAGAAGATTGGGTTCAGCTTCGCGAGTTCCATCGGCACGGGGAGCAGAGGGACCAGGGTTGAAGTCTAATCCCAAAGACTTCTTGTTCTGCTTCGCTGAGTTCTGGGCAAACTGGAAGTTGCGCTTGAACATATTGTCATCACGACACCATAGCAGTGACGATGGGTCAGCATCCATAGGCTATGGTCCATGGACCATGCAGGGATAGAAGCCTTGTTCAATGGCTTCATCTCTGGACCTGGGTTGAAGATTTTTGTAGAGGATGTCTCCCCATGGTCGCTTGATGGCATTCTTTTCAGCATATTCCTTTGTCACAAATCTGTACTTGAACCACTGTTCTGCCCAATATCGTCGAATCCATTGGATTCGTGTTTTGCGTTGATTGTAATCCTCTTCAGGATCTGTCTTGTACAACTCTGAGAGGTCATCGGGAAGATCTCTTGAGTTTCTCCTTGACGCTTTCTGCCACCCTTCCTTGCTGATTTCTCTGAAGCCATGAACTTTAAACTGAATGGCTTCAATACGTTCAAAGGCTTCAAAGGCTTTCGCTTGCTGGACAAACAGGAACTGGCTTCGGGAGAATTTATGTGATACTGTAAGAATTCTGCAAATGAATGCAGACTATGAGAACCAAGGGATTCTCCCACGGACATGTACCTGTGACAGCATTAAGGTGCGAGGGAAGGGGAAGAGTGTTGGGGAACGTTGCAGAAAACAAAAAAAAATTCCTACGGTTTCACCAAGATCCATCTAGGAGTTCATCTAGCAACGAGTGATCGGATTGCATCTACATACCTTTATAGATCACGCGCGGAAGCGTTCAAAGAACGGGGATGAGGAAGGCGTACTCGACGTGATCCAAATCACCGGAGATCCTAGCGCCGAACGGACGGCACCTCCGCGTTCAACACACGTACGGTCAGCGTAACGTCTCCTTCTTCTTGATCCAGCAAGGGGGAAGGAGAAGTTGAGGAAGATGGCTCCAGCAGCAGCACGACGGCATGGTGGTGATGGAGCTGCAGTACTCCGGCAGGGCTTCGCCAAGCACTATGGAGGAGGAGGAGGTGTTGGAGAGGGAGAGGGAGGCACCAAAGGCAAGGGTGAGAGGTCCTCCCTTCCCCCCACTATATATAGGGGGCCTAGGGGGGCTCCGGCCCTAGGAGATCCAATCTCCTAGGGGGTGCGGCCAAGGGAGGAATCCCTCCTCCCCAAGGCACCTCGGAGGTGCCTTCCCCCGCTGGGACTCTTCCCTTCCTTAACCCTAGGCGCATGGGCCTCTTGGGGCTGGTGCCCTTGGCCCATTCAGGCCAAGGCGCAGCCCCTACAGCCCATGTGCCCCCCCGGGGTAGGTGGCCCCACCCGGTGGACCCCCGGGACCCTTCCGGTGGTCCCGGTACAATACCGGTGACCCCGAAACTTGTCCCGATGCCCGAAATAGCACTTCCTATATATAATTCTTTACCTCCGGACCATTCCGGAACTCCTCGTGACGTCCGGGATCTCATCCTGGACCCCGAACAACATTCGGGTTTACTGCATATACATATCCCTACAACCCTAGCGTCACCGAACCTTAAGTGTGTAGACCCTATGGGTTCGGGAGACATGTAGACATGACCGAGACGACTCTCCGGCCAATAACCAACAGCGGGATCTGGATACCCATGTTGGTTCCCACATGCTCCTCGATGATCTCATCGGATGAACCACGATGTCGAGGATTCAAGCAACCCCGCATACAATTCCCTTTGTCAATCGGTATGTTACTTGCCCGAGATCCAATCGTCGGTATCCCAATACCTCGTTCAATCTCGTTACCGGCAAGTCACTTTACTCATACCGTAAAGCATGATCCCGTGACCAGACACTTGGTCACTTTGAGCTCATTATGATGATGCATTACCGAGTGGGCCCAGTGATACCTCTCCGTCATACGGAGTGACAAATCCCAGTCTTGATCCGTGTCAACCCAACAGACACTTTCGGAGATACCCGTAGTATACCTTTATAGTCACCCAGTTACGTCGTGACATTTGGTACACCCAAAGCACTCCTACGGTATCCGGGAGTTACACAATCTCATGGTCTAAGGAAAAGATACTTGACATTGTAAAAACTCTAGCAAACGAACTATACGATCTTATGCTATGTTTAGGATTGGGTCTTGTCCATCACATCATTCTCCTAATGATGTGATCTCGTTATCAATGACATCCAATGTCCATAGTCAGGAAACCATGACTATCTGTTGATCAACGAGCTAGTCAACTAGAGGCTTACTAGGGACATGTTGGTGTCTATTATTCACACATGTATTACGATTTCCGGATAACACAATTATAGCATGAATAAAGACAATTATCATGAACAAGGAAATATAATAATAATGCTTTTATTATTGCCTCTAGGGCATATTTCCAACAGTCTCCCACTTGCACTAGAGTCAATAATCTAATTACATTGTGATGAATCGAACACCCATGGAATTCTGGTGTTGATCATGTTTTGCTCTAGGGAGAGGTTTAGTCAACAGATCTGCTACATTCAGGTCCATATGTACTTTACAAATATCTATGTCTCCATCTTGAACATTTTCACGAATGGAGTTGAAGCGACGCTTGATGTGCCTTGTCTTCTTGTGAAACCTGGGCTCCTTGGCAAGTGCAATAGCTCCAGTGTTGTCACAGAAGAGTTTGATTGGCCCCGACGCATTGGGTATGACTCCTAGGTCGGTGATGAACTCCTTCACCCAAATTGCTTCATGTGCTGCCTCCGAGGCTGCCATGTACTCCGCTTCACATGTAGATCCCGCCACGACGCTCTACTTGCAACTGCACCAGCTTACTGCCCCACCATTCAAAATATACACGTATCCGGTTTGTGACTTAGAGTCATCCAGATCTGTGTCGAAGCTAGCGTCGACATAACCTTTTATGACGAGCTCTTCGTCACCTCCATAAATGAGAAACATTTCCTTAGTCCTTTCCAGGTACTTTAGGATATTCTTGACCACTGTCCAGTGTTCCTTGCCGGGATTACGTTGGTACCTTCCTACCAAACTTACGACAAGGTTTACATCAGGTCTGGTACACAGCATGGCATACATAATAGAACCTATGGCTGATGCATAGGGGATGACTCTCATCTCTTCTATATCTTCTGCCGTGGTCGGACATTGAGCTGAGCTCAATTTCACACCTTGTAACATAGGCAAGAACCCCTTCTTAGACTGATCCATATTGTATTTCTTCAATATCTTATCAAGGTATGTGCTTTGTGAAAGACCTATGAGGCGTCTTGATCTATCTCTATAGATCTTGATGCCTAATATATATGCAGCTTCTCCAAGGTCCTTCATTGAAAAACTCTTATTCAAGTAGGCCTTAATGCTGTCCAAGAGTTCTATATAATTTCCCATCAAAAGTATGTCATCTACATATAATATGAGAAATGCTACAGAGCTCCCACTCACTTTCTTGTAACGCAGGCTTCTCCATAAGTCTGTGTAAACCCAAACGCTTTGATCATCTCATCAAAGCGAATGTTCCAACTCCGAGATGCTTGCACCAGCCCATAAATCGAGCGTTGGAGCTTGCATACCTTGTCAGCATTCTTAGGATCGACAAAACCTTTCGGCTGTATCATATACAATTCTTCCTTAAGGAAACCATTAAGGAATGCCATTTTGACGTCCATTTGCCATATCTCATAATCATAGAATGCGGCAATTGCTAACATGATTCGGACGGACTTTAGCTTCGCTACCGGTGAGAAAGTCTCATCGTAGTCAACCCCTTGAACTTGTCGATAACCCTTAGCGACAAGCCGAGCTTTATAGATGGTCACATTACCATCCGCGTCTGTCTTCTTCTTAAAGATCCATTTATTTTCTATGGCTCGCCGCTCAACGGGCAAGTCAGTCAAAGTCCATACTTAGTTTTCATACATGGATCCTATCTCGGATTTCATGCCTTCTAGCCATTTGTCGGAATCCGGGCCCGCCATCGCTTCTTCATAGTTCGAAGGTTCACCGTTGTCTAACAACATGATTTCCAAGACAGGGTTGCCGTACCACTCTGGTGCGGAACGTGTCCTTGTGGACCTTCGAATTTTAGTAGGAGCTTGATCAGAAGTATCTTGATCATCATCATTAACTTCCTCTCTTGTCAGTGCAGGCACCTCAGAAACATTTTCTTGAGTTGCGCCATTTTCCTGTTCAAGAGGTAATACTTCATCAAGGTCTACTTTCCTCCCACTTACTTCTTTCGAGGGAAACTCTTTCTCTAGAAAGGACCCATTCTTGGCAACAAAAATCTTGCCTTCGGATCTGAGGTAGTAGGTATACCCAATAGTTTCTTTAGGGTATCCTATGAAGACGCATTTTTCCGATTTGGGTTTGAGCTTTTCAGGTTGAAGTTTCTTGACATAAGCATCGCATCCCCAAACTTTTCGAAATGACAGCTTAGGTTTCTTCCCAAACCATAATTCATACGGTGTCGTCTCAACGGATTTCGACGGAGCCCTATTTAAAGTGAATGCGGCAGTCTCTAAAGCATACCCCCAAAAGGATAGCGGTAAATCGGTAAGAGACATCATAGATCGCACCATATCTAATAGAGTGCGATTACGACGTTCGGACACACCATTACGCTGAGGTGTTCCAGGCGGCGTGAGTTGTGAAACTATTCCACATTTTCTTAAGTGTGTGCCAAACTCGTGACTCAAGTATTCTCCTCCACGATCTGATCGCAGGAACTTGATTTTCCTGTCATGTTGATTCTCAACCTCACTCTGAAATTCTTTGAACTTTTCAAAGGTCTCAGACTTGTGTTTCATTAAGTAGATATACCCATATCTACTCAAGTCATCAGTGAGGGTGAGAACATAACGATAGCCACCGCGAGCCTCAACACTCATTGGACCGCACACATCAGTATGTATGATTTCCAATAAGTTGGTTGCTCGCTCCATTGTTCCTGAGAACGGAGTCTTGGTCATTTTACCCATGAGGCATGGTTCGCACGTGTCAAATGATTCGTAATCAAGAGACTCTAAAAGTCCATCAGCATGGAGCTTCTTCATGCGTTTGACACCTATGTGACCAAGGCGGCAGTGCCACAAGTATGTGGGACTATCATTATCAATCTTACATCTCTTGGTACTCACACTATGAACATGTGTAGCATTATGCTCGAGATTCATTAAGAATAAACCATTCACCATCGAAGCATGACCATAAAACATATCTCTCATATAAATAGAACAACCATTATTCTCGGATTTAAATGAGTAGCCATCTCGAATTAAACGAGATCCTGATACAATGTTCATGCTCAAAGCTGGTACTAAATAACAATTATTGAGGTTTAAAACTAATCCCATAGGTAAATGAAGAGGCAGCGTGCCGACGGCGATCACATCGACCTTGGAACCATTCCCGACGCGCATCGTCACCTCGTCCTTCGCCAGTATCCGCTTATTTCGCAGCTCCTGCTTTGAGTTACAAATGTGAGCAACTGCACCGGTATCAAATACCCAGGAGCTACTACGAGTACTAGTAAGGTACACATCAATTACATGTATATCACATATACCTTTCGTTTTGCCAGCCTTCTTGTCTGCTAAGTATTTGGGGCAGTTCCGCTTCCAGTGACCACTTCCCTTGCAATAAAAGCACTCAGTCTCGGGCTTGGGTCCATTCTTTGGCTTCTTCCTGGCAGCTTGCTTGCCGGGCGCGGCAACTCCCTTGACGTCCTTCTTGATGTTCTTCTTACCCTTGCCTTTCTTGAACTTAGTGGTTTTATTCACCATCAACACTTGATGTTCCTTTTTGACTTCTACCTCTGCTGATTTCAGCATTGCAAATACCTCAGGAATGGTCTTTTCCATCCCCTGCATATTGAAGTTCATCACAAAGCTCTTGTAGCTTGGTGGAAGCGACTGGAGGATTCTGTCAATGACTACGTCATCCGGGAGATTAACTCCCAGCTGAGTCAAGCGGTTATGTAACCCAGACATTGTGAGTATGTGCTCACTGACAGAACTATTTTCCTCCATCTTATAGCTGAAGAACTTGTCGGAGACTTCATATCTCTCGATCCGGGCATGAGCTTGAAAAACCATTTTCAGCTCTTCGAACATCTCGTATGCTCTGTGTCTCTCAAAACATTTTTGGAGCCCCGGTTCTAAGCTGTAAAGCATGCCGCACTGAACGAGGGAGTAATCATCAGCACGTGTCTGCCAAGCGTTCATAACGTCTTGGTTCTGTGGGATGGGTGCGTCACCTAGCGGTGCTTGTAGGACATAATCTTTCTTGGCAGCTATGAGGATGATCCTCAGGTTCCGGACCCAGTCCGTATAGTTGCTGCCATCGTCTTTCAGCTTGCTTTTCTCTAGGAACGCGTTGAAGTTGAGGACTACGTTGGCCATTTGATCTACAAGACATATTGTAAATATTTTAGACTAAGTTCATGATAATTAAGTTCATCTAATCAAATTATTCAATGAACTCCCACTTAGATAGACATCCCTCGTGTAATCTAAGTATAACATGATCCGAGTTAACTAGGTCGTGTCCGATCATCACGTGGGATGGACTAGTCAACATCGGTGAACATCTTCATGTTGATCGTATCTTCTATACGACTCATGCTCGACCTTTCGGTCTTCTGTGTTCCGAGGCCATGTCTGTACATGCTAGGCTCGTCAAGTCAACCTAAGTGTTTGCATGTGTAAATCTGTCTTACACCCGTTGTATGTGAACATTAGAATCTATCACACCCGATCATCACGTGGTGCTTCGAAACAACGAACTGTCGCAACGGTGCACACTTAGGGGGAACACTTTCTTGAAATTATTATGAGGGATCATCTTATTTACTACTGTCGTTCTAAGTAAACAAGATGCAAAACATGATAAACATCACATGCAATCAAATAATAATAGTGACATGATATGGCCAATATCACATAGCTCCTTTGATCTCCATCTTGGGGCTCCATGATCATCTTGTCACCGGCATGACACCATGATCTCCATCATCGTGTCTCCATGAAGTTGCTCGCCAACTATTACTTCTACTACTATGGCTAACGCGTTTAGCAATAACGTAAAGTAATTTACATGGCGTTTCTCAATGACACGCAGGTCATACAAAAAATAAAGACAACTCCTATGGCTCCTGCCGGTTGTCATACTCATCGACATGCAAGTCGTGATTCCTATTACAATAGCATGAACATATCATACATCACATATATATCATTCATCATTCATCACAACTTTGGCCATATCATATCACAAAGCACTTGCTGCAAAAACAAGTTAGACGTCCTCTAATTGTTGTTGCATGTTTTACGTGGCTGAAGTAGGGTTCTAGCAAGAACGTTTTCTTACCCACGTGAAAGCCACAATGTGATTTGTCAACTTCTATTTACCCTTCATAAGGACCCTTTTCATCGAATCCGCTCCAACTAAAGTGGGAGAGACAGACACCCGCCAACCACCTTATGCAACTTGTGCATGTTAGTCGGTGGAACCGGTCTCACGTAAGCGTACATGTAAGGTAGCGGCAAGAAAGTTGACAACATCAACACCCACAACAAATTGTGTTCTACTCGTGCAAAAAGAACTATGCATAGACCTAGCTCATGATGCCACTGTAGGGGAACGTTGCAGAAAACAAAACAAAATTCCTACGGTTTCACCAAGATCCATCTAGGAGTTCATCTAGCAACGAGTGATCGGATTGCATCTACATACCTTTGTAGATCACGCGCGGAAGCGTTCAAAGAACGGGGATGAGGAAGGCGTACTCGACGTGATCCAAATCACCGGAGATCCTAGCGCCGAACGGACGGCACCTCCGCGTTCAACACACGTACGGTCAGCATAATGTCTCCTTCTTCTTGATCCAGCAAGGGGGAAGGATAAGTTGAGGAAGATGGCTCCAGCAGCAGCACGACGACGTGGTGGTGATGGAGCTACAGTACTCCGGCAGGGCTTCGCCAAGCACTATGGAGGAGGAGGAGGTGTTGGAGAGGGAGAGGGAGGCACCAAAGGCAAGGGTGAGAGGTCCTCCCTTCCCCCCACTATATATAGGGGGCCTAGGGGGGCGCCGGCCCTAGGAGATCCAATCTCCTAGGGGGTGCGGCCAAGGGAGGAATCCCTCCTCCCCAAGGCACCTCGGAGGTGCCTTCCCCCGCTGGGACTCTTCCCTTCCTTAACCCTAGGCGCATGGGCCTCTTGGGGCTGGTGCCCTTGGCCCATGCAGGCCAAGGCGCAGCCCTACAGTCCATGTGGCCCCCTGGGGCAGGTGGCCCCACCCGGTGGACCCCCGGGACCCTTCCGGTGGTCCCGGTACAATACCGGTGACCCCGAAACTTGTCCCGATGCCCGAAATAGCACTTCCTATATATAATTCTTTACCTCCGGACCATTCTGGAACTCCTTGTGACGTCCGGGATCTCATCCAGGACTCCGAACAACATTCGGGTTTACTGCATATACATATCCCTACAACCCTAGCGTCACCGAACCTTAAGTGTGTAGACCCTACGGGTTCGGGAGACATGTAGACATGACCGAGACGACTCTCCGGCCAATAACCAACAGCGGGATCTGGATACCCATGTTGGCTCCCACATGCTCCTCGATGATCTCATCGGATGAACCACGATGTCGAGGATTCAAGCAACCCCGCATACAATTCCCTTTGTCAATCGGTATGTTACTTGCCCGAGATCCGATCGTCGGTATCACAATACCTCGTTCAATCTCGTTACCGGCAAGTCACTTTACTCGTACCGTAAAGCATGATCCCGTGACCAGACACTTGGTCACTTTGAGCTCATTATGATGATGCATTATCGAGTGGGCCCAGTGATACCTCTCCGTCATACGGAGTGACAAATCCCAGTCTTGATCCGTGTCAACCCAACAGACACTTTCGGAGATACCCGTAGTATACCTTTATAGTCACCCAGTTAAGTTGTGACGTTTGGTACACCCAAAGCACTCCTACGGTATCCGGGAGTTACACGATCTCATGGTCTAAGGAAAAGATACTTGACATTGGAAAAACTCTAGCAAACGAACTATACAATCTTATGCTATGTTTAGGATTGGGTCTTGTCCATCACATCATTCTCCTAATGATGTGATCTCATTATCAATGACATCCAATGTCCATAGTCAGGAAACCATGACTATCTATTGATCAACGAGCTAGTCAACTAGAGGCTTACTAGGGACATGTTGGTGTCTATTATTCACACATGTATTACGATTTCCGGATAACACAATTATAGCATGAATAAAGACAATTATCATGAACAAGGAAATATAATAATAATGCTTTTATTATTGCCTCTAGGGCATATTTCCAACAAAGAGGTCATATGCATTCTCAGAAGATTTTGAAGATAAATCACTTTAGAAGACATTGACCTCATCATGCGAAGACATTCACTCATAGATAAGGAGTTGGTTCCAGATTTGTACGAATCCATGGATCAGTACAAGTGAGGAATCTAACTACTTTGTGAAGCATAAGTGAATATACTAGGCATATTATGAGATGCAGTATGAAATAGATCCAACTTGTGTGAACAGAAACTGCTTGTGGTAGAAAGTGACGTATCTATAGGATCAAAGGGGCCGTAAAAAGGAAGTTTTATTTACCACACGAAGAACTGCTAGACGGAGTGGAAGAGGAGGCCGAGCAGTCCGATCGTCCGTGCCCTAACTTGGTGACGGAGGACACCTACGGCGACGGCGGAGAAGACGATGTCCGCGGTCGGCATGAAGACGGGGTCGGAGAGGTTGCGGCAGCTAAGCGCTTCGTCACCGGCGTCGTCGAGGGCTAGCGGTGGCGCTAGGGTTCGTGCGAGAGTGGAAGAAGAGATAATGACTGTGGTGAGGCGTGTATTTATAGGGACAGGGGCGGCTCAGTGTTATTACACAGGTGCCCCTGGCGATTCACATTTGAGGAACACGTGGCCATCATGTAGCATGTCGGAGGTTGTTCCACGTACCACGCACGCCTGGATTGTCGGGTGGTCGTTCCCACTTCTCCAGGTTTCAGGTGAAGGAATTAGCATTGAAAGCGGACTTAATGTTTGTCTCTGTATCTTCTGCTGACAAGGACGCAGAGAAGACATTTGACAGTTGCAAAAGAATGCATATGATTTGGAGAGATAGAGTTTGAGATAGAAAGCATAGATAGGTTAGGGTCCGATCACATTCACTTAGTTCAAAAGATTCAACAAGAAGACATAGCTATAAGTGAATGCTGTAGAGGACAGAACACTAGTATATATATAATCAACATAGTGAAGATAATCATGGAGACATGTTGCGATTGAAGCCAAACCAAATGTGAAGACATAGCAAATGTAACGCCATGAGTGAAACACTTTAAACAGAACATTTGGTGGTGGCGTTACCCACCGTATAGGAAGTATTAGACCCAGACACGGCGCACAATTATTGTGGCGCTCCGAAGTCAAATTCCTCATTAATGTATTCACGCTTAGAATGCATGTCTTCATTGATTGAAGATATACTTTACTTCGTGTGCTGCACATCTAAGTCATCAATATGCATAAGTGTTAGGATGTGTGCCTGATCGCAGGACATTTGAGGATTCCAAGATATTTAGCTCACACCGTAACTTGCAAAATCTCTTCTCATCCAAGGGCTTGGTGAAGATATCTGCCAATTGCTCTTCAGTGTTGACGTGTATGATATCAATATCTTCCTTCACAACATGATCTCTGAGAAAGTGATGACGAATTTCAATGTGCTTTGTCTTCGAGTGCTGAACTAGATTGTTGGCAATCTTGATGGCGCTTTCGTTGACGCAGTAGAGTGGCACTTGCTTCAGATGAATGCCATAGTCTTTGAATGTTTGCTTCATCCACAGAAGCTGAGCGCAGCAAGATCTAGCAGCAATGTATTCAGATTCAGCAGTGAAGAGAGATACACAGTTCTGCTTCTTTGAAGACCAACATACAAGTGATCGTCCCAGAAAATGACATGTGCCTGATGTAGACTTGCGATCCACCTTGTCACCAGCATAATCAGCATCCGAGAATCCAACCAGATCAAACTCTGAGCCCTTTGGATACCATAATCCTAGAGTTGGGGTGTGAGCCAAATATCAAAGAATTCGCTTCACAGCTAAGTGATGCGATTCCTTTGGTGCCGCTTGGAATCGAGCACACATGCAAACACTAAGCATAATATCTTGCCTAGATGCACATAGATAAAGTAAACAACCAATCATGGAGTGGTATACCTTTTGATCGAACTCTTTACCATTGTTGTCGGGACCCAGATGATGTTTGGCTGGCATTGGCATCGTGAAGCCTTTGCAGTCTTGCATACCAAACTTCTTCAGGCAATCTTTGAGATACTTCTCTTGAGATATGAAGATGCCGTTGCGTTGTTGTCGTATTTGAAGACCGAGGAAGAACTTCAGCTCTCCCATCATGGACATCTGATATTGCTCTTGCATCATATATCCAAACTCTTCATTGTACTTCTGATTGGTGCAGCCGAAGATAATGTCATCCACATATATTTGGCACACAAACAGTTCACCATCATATGTCTTTGTGAAGAGAGTGGGGTCGAGGGAACCAGGTATGAAGCCTTTGCTCTTCAGGAAGTATTTGAGTGTGTCATACCAAGCCCGAGGGGCTTGTTTGAGGCCATACAGTGCCTTGTTGAGCTTGTATACCATGTCAGGATGTTTTGGATCTTCAAAGCCAGGCGGTTGTGCAACATACACTTCTTCTTCAATCTTGCCATTGAGAAAAGCGCTCTTCACATCCATTTGATATAGAAGTATTATGATGATTTGCATAGGCCAACAGTATGTGTATGGCTTCAAGTCGAGCCACAGGAGCAAATGTTTCATCGAAGTCAATCCCTTCCACTTGAGTATATCCTTGAGCAACGAGACGAGCTTTGTTTCTGACAACTTGACCATGCTCATCTTGCTTGTTGTGGTATATCCATTTGGTGCCTATTATATTGTGCTTCCGAGGATCAGGACGCTTAACCAGTTCCCATACATTATTCAGCTCAAACTGTTGAAGCTCTTCTTGCATAGCTTGAATCCATTCAGGTTCCATGAAGGCTTCTTCAACTTTCTTTGGTTCTATTATTGAGACGAATGCGAAGTGCCCACGGAAATTTGCTAGCTGTGTTGCCCTTAAACGAGTGAGCGGACCGGGTGCATTGATGCTATCAATTATTCTCTCAACCTATACCTCATTGGCAACACGAGGATGTACAGGGCGAAGATTTTGCTCTTGTTGATCATTGTCATTGTTCGATTGGCGAAGTGTCTGAAGACATCCTGCACTTCAGTCTTGTAGAGGATTATGTGCACCCAAGTATATCTAGAATAATCATCAACAATGACAAAGCCATAGAGACAAGCAGTAGTAGTAAGAGTTGAGTAATGAGTGGGACCGAAAAGATCCATGTGGAGCAGTTCGAAGGGTCGAGTTGTTGTCATGATTGTCTTCGAGGGATGTTTGGCCCTCGTCATCTTTCCTGCTTCACAGGCACCGCATAAGTGATCTTTCTTGAACTTGACGCCCTCGATGCCTATGACATGCTTCTTATTTGCAAGGGTGTGGAGGTTCCTCATGCCAGCATGCCCTAGCCTCCGATACCAGAGCCAGCATTCTGAAGCTTTTGCCAGAAGACATACGACAAGCTGTGGTCCTGCTGAGAAATCTACCACGTACAAATCATCCTTCCTATACCCTTCAAACACTAGAGACTTGTCAGATTCCATTAGAACAAGGCAACGATATTTTCCAAACATTACGATCATATTTAAATCACAAAGCATTGAGACAGACATTAAGTTGAAGCCAAGGGATTCAACAAGCATGACTTTATCCATGTGTTGATCCTTTGAGATTGCAACTCTACCTAGACCCAATACCTTACTTTTACCAGTGTCAGCAAATGTGATGTGACTCTTGTCGGATGGACGTAAGGTTGAGTCCATAAGAAGGCTTCTCTTGCCAGTCATGTGATTGGTACACCCACTATCAATAATCCATTCTGAAGCTGCTGGTGTCGTACCCTACAGTGCAGTTAGGGGGATAGGCTTCACGAAGAGAATTGTGAAGCAAAAACATTTGATGAACCAGTGGGTTATGAAAGCTTAGATCGAGATTTGGACTGATAGGGAGAGTAGCAAGCGATTCAGGAACGAAGTACATAATAAGACCATTCGGGCATTTGATCTTGCACCCTACAAGATGTTTAAGGTCCCCAGCAATAGCATCAGACAATTTTGGTTTTCTACTGGAGACCCTTCCTTGCAAAAGAGAGTTAAGATTTCTTAGCCACCCACATCTTCAAGGGTGGCTTAGAAGCAATAAGTCTAAGTGCATCATCTGAGAACTTTGGCTTTGGAGCCCTAGCAAAAAGTCTTGCAGGCGGACAATAGTACTCATAAGAATAAGCAGAATATTCTTGGTCTTGTGAACATGGCGGTTTGATGAACCGCGCTCATATTCATAGGCCTGAGTATGGTTTCCCTGCAAAACATTTGCGTTAGTGCGACTCAGGTGAGTCCTCTGTCTATATGAAGTCTTTGGACCGTATGAAGCCTGTGGTCTGGGGTTTGTCTTCTTCACCTGTGGTGTCATGATGACATTCACAGGAAGATTCTCGAAACACTTTTTCCGCACCCAGATCTTCTTCATAGGCGGTCCATTCCTGCAGTTAGTACCAATATACCTGGCAAACACTTCACCATTCTGATTCTTAAACAGTTTATAGTTTGCATCAAAGGATTCATCAATGACAATGGGGTTAGCACAAGTGAAGCCAGATAGAGTGGATGGATCTGCTGAAGGTTCCTTTGCAACAACCCATGTGGTTTTGGGGTACTGCTCAGGTTTCCAGTAAGAGCCATCAGCATTCATTTTCCTTACGAACCCAACACCCTCTTTCCTCGGGTTTCGGTTCAGGATCTGCCTTTTGAGGACATCACATAGTGTCTAATGCCCTTTAAGACTTTTGTACATCCCTGTTTCAAGCAATGTCTTCAATCTAGCATTCTCATCAGCAATAGCAGTGGTATCCTCAGCAGAGGGGTTAGTTCCCACATCAACAGTTGAAGATATTGCAACAGTAGCAGCAGTAGAACATTCAGCAACAGAGGTAGCATTATCACGCTCAATGCATTTAAGACATGGTGGTTCAAATCTTTCCTGAGATGAACTGATCTGTTCAGCGCGAAGCGACTCGTTTTCTTTCTGAAGATCTTCATGAGCCGCTCTCAATTTCTCAAGATCTTGCTTCCTTTGAAGATAATCATAGGAAATCCTTTCATGAGCTGTTGAGAGCGTTTCATGACGACTTTCAAGTTCCTCATACTTAACGTGAAGATTTTTTATGTCTTCAATTAAGGACTGAGATCGAGTCATTTCAGCGTCTAACAGATCATCGCTTTTGTCTAACAGTTTTTGAATGTGTTCCATGGTTTTCTGTTGTTCAGTTGCAATTTTAGCGAGTGTTTTGTAGCTAGGTTTGGAACCACAATCAGAGTCATCGTCACTAGATGTTTGATAGTGAGTAGTGCATGTGTTTACCTTGGCACCGCGTGCCATGAAGCAGTAGGTAGGAGTGGAGTAGTCTTTGTCATTTGCATAGGTGTCGGTGATGGAGTCATTGTCTTCAGTGTTGAAGATGGACTTGGCAACGTATGCTGTAGCCAGACTCGCAATGCCAGAATCGGACTCCTCCTCAGACTCCACCTTCGCCTCCTCAGAAGCGGACTCCTCCTCTGAATCCATTTCCTTTCCAACAAACGCACGTGCCTTGCCAGATGAGCTCTTCTTGTGTGATGAAGACTTTGAGGAGGACTTGGAAGAAGACTTTGAGTATTTCTTCTTCTTCTTGTCATCAGAATCATACTCCTTACTCTTCTTTTTCTTCTTGTAGTCATGAGCAGAAGCTTCATCATTCCTTGAGCTTGATCGTGAAGACTTTCTGAAGCCTTTCTTCTTGGTGAATTTTTGGAACTTCTTCACAAGCATAGCAAGTTCCTTTCCAATGTCTTCAGGATCATCAGAACTGCTATCAGATTCTTCTTCAGATGAGGAGACAGCTTTTGCCTTCAAGGCACGAGTTCGCCCATAGTTGGGACCATAGATATCTCTTTTCTTAGAAAGCTGAAACTCATGTGTGTTGAGCCTCTCAAGTATGTCAGACAGATCGAGTGTCTTGAAATCAGGACGTTCTTGAATCATCAGGGCTAGGGTGTCAAATGAACTGTCAAGTGATCTTGGGAGTGTCTTGATGACTTCATGCTTGGTGATCTCAGTAGCGCCGAGGGCTTGAATCTCATTTGTGATGACAGTGAGTCGATCAAACGTGAGTTGGACATTCTCATTGTCATTTCTCTTGAAGCGGTTGAAGAGGTTGCGAAGGACACTGATTCTCTGATCTCTCTGGGCTGAGACGCCTTCGTTGACTTTGGAGAGCCAGTCCCAGACTAGCTTAGATGTTTCCAAAGCACTCACGCGGCCATACTGTCCTTTGGTCAGATGACGACAGATGATATTCTTGGCACTAGAGTCCAATTGAACGAACTTCTTGACGTCAGCAGTAGTGACACCTTCTCCAGCCTTGGGAACACTGTTCTTGACGACATACCATAGGTCGATGTCAATGGCTTCAAGATGCATGCGCATCTTATTCTTCCAGTCGGGATATTCAGTTCCATCGAAGACAGGGCACACAACGGAGACTTTAATTATCCCTGCAGTCGACATAGCTAAAACTAGAGGGGGGTGAATAGGCGATTTTTATGAAAGTCTTCAAAATGTGAAAGTTTCGAAGACAAACGATAGAAATAAACCTATAACCATGCAGCGGAAGGTAGACTACACTAGGCAAACCATAGTCAAGTATTCAATGAAGTGAAAGCACAATGACTAATAACAGCTAGGTAGTAAGGATCAGGTAGGAAGATATTATGAAGCCGATCAGAACAAGCAGTCACTTAGTGAAGACAGAAGATAGTGCAATCATACAATGACTTCACAAGGACCAATAGTAAGTAAAGGGAAGGGATGGATGAAACCAGTGACTCGTTGAAGACAATGATTTGTTGGACCAGTTCCAGTTGTTGTGACAACTGCACGTCTGGTTAGGGCGGCTAGGTATTTAAACCTAAGGACACACAGTCCCGGACACCCAGTCCTGAACACGCAGCTCAGGACACCCAGTCCTCACCGTATTCCCCTTGAGCTAAGGTCACACAGACCTCGCCCAATCACTCTAGTAAGTCTTCAAGGTAGACTCCCAAACCTTCACAGACTTCGTTCACCGGCAATCCACAATGTCTCTTGGATGCTCAGAACGCGACGCCTAACCGGCTGGAGGATTCATAGTCCTCAACTGTAATAAGTTTTCAGATCACATAGACAAGAAGACTTAAGTGATGCCTAATACTCTTTGGCTCTGGGTGTTTAGGGCTTTATCCTCGCAAGGAATTCTCTCTCAAAGGCTTCGAGGTGGGTTGCTCTCAAACGACAAAAGCCGTACTCTAACTCTGAGCATCCAACCGTTTATGGTTGTAGGGGGTGGGCTATTTATAGCCACTAGGCAACCCGACCTGATTTGTTTGAAATGACCCTGGGTCACTAAGGAACTGACACGTGTTCCAACGGTCAGATTTCAGACACACACGGCAACTTTACTTGGGCTACAAGCAAAGCTGACTTGTCCGACTCTGGACAAGATTCGCTCTCATAGTCTTCACTCGAAGACATAGGTTTTGGTTAAGCATCACTTCAGTCATTCTGACTGGATCTCTTGGACCCCACTTAACAGTACGGTGGTTCCTATGACTCAATAAAGAAGAAAAGGAACTACGAAAGATCTGAGTCTTCGAGCTCCATAGGCTTCATGCGATGTCTTCTCTTGTCATAGTCTTCAATGAGAATATCTTCATATACCACCTTTGACATCAATGTCTTCATACATTTTAGGGGTCATCTCCGGTAGGAAAACCGAATCAATGAGGGACTTCTACCTGTGTTATCCTGCAATTCTCACAAACACATTAGTCCCTCAACTAGGTTTGTCGTCAATACTCCAAAACCAACTAGGGGTGGCACTAGATGCACTTACAATCTCCCCCTTTTTGGTGATTGATGACAAACTAGTTGAAGTTTTCAACGAGGAATATAATATGTGGAATTGTAAAGGATAAGGAATTGTCTTCATTAGTTGCAAGGGCTCCCCCTGAAGATGTGCATATAAGTAATTTGCTTTTGGAATGCAAATGCACATGGCAGGTTGTACTCGTGGAGATCCTCTTCAACTTATGATGACAATTCATTATGCATGTGAAGGTATGTGAAGATAATGACATGCATAATGGAAAATGGACGTCTGCAAAATGATCTAAGTGCGGAATTTATCGTCGCACATGCGGAATTTATCATCGCATCAAAAAGTAGCAAATAAGTAGCGGACGACCATCGAGTTTAGGTGCTATAACTCAAAGAACCAAATGTATCAAAACGAGAGTTGTAAACACGAGGCAAAATATAAAGCAACCGCCCATGTGGACCCACTTGAAGACTATCAAACTCATATGCTTCTCCCCCTTTTGTCAGTAAAGACCAAAAAGGTTTGAAGACATAGAGCATCTACTCGTTCCCATGAAGAGTAGGTGAAGCAGCAGGGTCGTCGGTGGTGTTCGGCGGTGTAGAAGAACTTGGAGCACTGTCGAAGCATGCTGAAGGAGGTGGTGGTGAAGTAGCATCGTCTTCGTCCTCGATCACTCTGGCATTCACAGTTGCAGCAGAGGAAGAGAACTCAGAGTCTTCAAGAGATGGAGTTCATCGCAGCACTGCCCTTCGAGGAGGTGTGGAGTCAAACTTGAAGCGTTCAGAGAAACCATCCTCTTGAAGATCATCTTCAGAGCACATAAGCGTCAGCCCTTTCCATGTGCATCGAGAGGTTTCATGGGCAACAAAGGCATTCTTGGTGGCAAGATTGCAAATGCGGTTGACATCCACCAAGAGGCTTTGCATTTGGTGCTTCAGCCAGTCATGATGCCTATCCTGTTTCTGATGAAGAGCCACCAGAAGCTCTCGGTCATTGAGAACACGAGATCGCTTCTTGGGTCATTGGGCAATAGTGCTTTCGGTGGCTTCAGTAAGGGCACGATGAGGTGCATGTGTAGTTCCAGCCAGAGGATAAACACAGGTGACTGCTTCAACTCCTTCAATGTTCTGAGAGAAGCTTTGATGCTCCGCATTCTGAAGACTAAGAGGCTCCTTGGCAGGCTCAGGATAAATGGCTTCAACGGACATATCCACATCAGGCAGAAAGATCCGATGATTGCGAGCAGATGGCTGATATGAGATGGCGGAGTGAAGTTTAATCAGCCGCATTATCCATGGAGCGTAGAACTTCAAGCCAAAAAGATCAGAGCCTGATGCAGCAAGTTGGCGGATGAAGAAGTCCTGTGCATTGAAGCATTTGCCATGAAGAATATAGAAGACCAAAGTCTTCAATGCACCTTCCAGCTTGGCATGTGGAGAATGTCCTTTGATGGGCCAGAGAGTTCGCCTTATGATGTGATAAATAGTCATTGGCAGATACTCAAGGTCTTCAACAAAGAACTCCTTAGGATATGCAGCATCTTGTGGCAATGGCTTCATCATACTGAGCATCTGACTCATGTTTGGTTCAGGCTTCTGAAAGATGCTCTCCATAGCTTCACTGTGAAGCTGACAGCCAGGTTCGTAGAGATCGCCAGGAGTGGGCAGACCAGTGAGCTCAATGATATCAAAGGCTTTGGCTTCGTGATGAACATTTCCTGTCATCCACTCCAGGACCCAAGTCTTCGGATCTCTATTGTACCCACGGATGTGAAGTGTGGCATAGAATTGGAGCAGCAACTCTTCATTCCAGTGCTCTTGCTCGGTGACAAACGGCAACAATCCAACCTCTTTGAAGCAATCCAGAGCTTCCTCCAGACAGGGCAGACCAGCTATTGCTTCGGTGTGAAGATGCTTATGTGGGAAGATGCGACCTTGATTGTACAGAATGCAGGAGTAATAGCTTCGCTGCGGATAGCTCCAGAACCGATCAGAAGATATTCTTTCCCTTGAGTAGGGGTTCTTGGAGCTATTGAAGAAGGTGTTGTCTGCTTTGAAGCCATTGACATTGAAGGATCCAGGTGCTGATGCAGGACTTGGAAACCTGGGCAACCTTGGAATTGGCTTCTGTACCTGAGGCCTGTGCTCAACATGATAGTCAAACTGAGGACCAGCAGCAGGCGCAGGAACAGAAGCAGTAGCATCATTGGCTTCGCTGGCTTCTGGTGCTTGGGTTGGTGTAGGCTCTACATTGGCTTCAGCCATGACAGCGTCAGTGGCGTCGGTGGCAGCCTCAAGATTCTCAACCTCCACTTGATGAACTGGAGGGTCGGTCACAGTCACATTCTCCTCGAGAACAGCTTCTTGGTGAGACGGGGGTGTAGCAACTCTTGGGGTTTCTTCTTCATCGGCTGATGCAGCCGGAATGTCTTCAACAGCTTTAGCTTCAGACTCGGAGACTGGAGGCCTTGGTCCTTTGCGAAGCCTGTGTAACACTGGCGACGCCTGTGGAGTTGGAGTTTGTTGGGCCTCAAAGTCATCTTCCTCTTGTGCTTGTGGGTGATCAGCCCATGATACATCCTGAGCAATTGGCGTCAGAGGACGACCAATGCTGATGAGTTTGTTGTGCGTTAGCACAGGCGATGATACCTGTTGGTGCTCGATCTGAGGAAGAACTGCATCATTTTCAACATGGTCATGGTGACCAATGTCTTCAGCAGCGATGGGATCAGCCGCTGGAAAGTCTTCAGCTTCATGAGCCTCTGTGAAAGCAGGCTCATGGACAGTCAGTTGGCGCTCTTGATGTTCAGTGGCTGGGCGAACCATGGAGATGGGTTCAACAATTAAGGGCTCTGTGGGAGCAGCCCGTTCCTTCTTGGTCTTCCGCTTCTTCTTGGAGGGAGCAGTAGCAGAGGCTTCAGGATGTTTCCTCTTTCTGGCTTCAGCCTCAGCAGTCCTCGTCTTCTTCAGTTCTGAAGCGGTTGACCTGGCCTTTGGCTTCGAGCCAGTCATGCTAGTTGGGAAGACAATGGGATCTGCTTCCTGCCTTGGTGCGTTGGGTTCGGCCACAGTGGGCTTCTTCTTCTGCTTAGGAGCCATCCTGGGATCAATGCCCGGACGCCCAAGGGCCTTGCGCTTCTCAGCCTCGTTGTAGCCTTGCACACACTTGTTAGCCAGGCTCTTCATGCGCTCACGAGAACCCTGAGCTTCTGCATGTTTCTTGAGAAAGGCTTCTTTCAGCTCGTGCAGCATAATCTTGAAGTTTTTCACCTCTTGCACGCTGAGCTTGGCCATATGCTTCTTGAACTGAGCTTTCTCAAAGTCAATCTTTTGCTTCAGTTCAACAATGCGCTGGGTGATAGCTAATTCTGAAGCAATGGCGCCATGGAAGGCGACACTGAGGCCAATTGGAAGTTGCAGATCTTCAGCTGAGGTTGGGCGTGTCAAACCACTCATCAATGAAGTTATGGATGATTGCCACGTCAAAGAGAGGCAGATCATTGAAGATTTCTGCTTCTTCTTTGCTCTTGATCAGTTGCTTAAGAGCGTCATCTGCAAGATCTTCATCACTGGACAGATCGATGGCATCGTTGTGCAGAATAGCAGCAGCTGTCAGTTCTTGGCCGGTGTGTGGCAGAGGCATCTTGACTTTCTGGGGCTTGGAGATGCGTGACAAATCTTCAGACTGCACACTGTCTTCAGGAGGTGCAGTAGCCAGTGGCTTCGCCCGTGAGATTTTTGGTGCAGAGGCAAGCTTTGAAGCTTTAGGCTGCTTCAACTTCTTTGGCTTCGGCGCTGCAGGCGCTTCATCTGATTCAGCGTCATTTGCAGGCTCATTCATGGCTATCCCTTGAACCATGATATGAGTGATGAGACCTTCCAAGTTGTAGAAGGGCCCAAGAAGATTGGGTTCAGCTTCGCGAGTTCCATCGGCACGGGGAGCAGAGGGACCAGGGTTGAAGTCTAATCCCAAAGACTTCTTGTTCTGCTTCGCTGAGTTCTAGGCAAACTGGAAGTTGCGCTTGAACAGATTGTCGTCACGACACCATAGCAGTGATGATGGGTCAGCATCCGCAGGCTGTGGTTCATCGGCGATCCACAATGTCTCTTGGATGCTCATAACGCGACGCCTAACCGGCTGGAGGATTCATAGTCCTCAAGTGTAATAAGTCTTCAGATCACACAGACAAGAAGACTTAAGTGATGCCTAACACTCTTTGGCTGTGGGTGGTTAGGGCTTTATCCTCGCAAGGAATTCTCTCTCAAAGGCTTCGAGGTGGGTTGCTCTCAAACGACAAAAGCCGTACTCTAACTCTGAGCAGCCAGCCGTTTATGGTTGTAGGGGGTGGGCTATTTATAGCCACTAGGCAACCCGACCTGATTTGTCCGAAATGACCCTGGGTCACTAAGGAACTGACACGTGTTCCAACGGTCAGATTTCAGACACACACGGCAACTTTACTTGGGCTACAAGCAAAGCTGACTTGTCCGACTCTGGACAAGATTCGCTCTCATAGTCTTCACTCGAAGACATAGGTTTTGGTTAAGCATCACTTCTGACTGGTTCTCTTGGACCCCACTTAACAGTACGGTGGTTCCTATGACTCAATAAAGAAGAAAAGGAACTACGAAAGATCTGAGTCTTCGAGCTCCATAGGTTTCATGCGATGTCTTCTCTTGTCATAGTCTTCAATGAGAATATCTTCATATACCACCTTTGACATCAATGTCTTCATACATTTTTAGGGGTCATCTCTGGTAGGAAAACCGAATCAATGAGGGACTTCTACCTGTGTTATCCTGCAATTCTCACAAACACATTAGTCCCTCAACTAGGTTTGTCGTCAATACTCCAAAACCAACTAGGGGTGGCACTAGATGCACTTACAAGTATGGTCAAGGCATTATGGCCATCTGGTACCCCTCCAGAAAGTATGGAGGCTTTGGCAAACCCGTTCAGAGGTGCCCAGCCAGTTTGAGCTATGGAAGACATCTGCCTGCCGTGAAGGCGCACGAGAAGCCTGGGCCATGGTGAAAACATGCTTCACCAAGCTAGATCCAAATTATATGGCCTGAGTGGGACCACAGGGGCCAGATGGGAAATAAATTCCTTTGAATTTGGTGTATGACCAAGTAATGATAGCTTCGAAGTATTCGCATGAAGACTGTAAGTTAGATAGTCTTATGGATGGAATAGATAAGGAATAGGTATTTAATTTAATGTATTGATGTACGTTATGATCGACCTGTACCTTTATCCGAACCTATGAAAAGTTTGTCATCGCAGGCTTTTGGCCTTAACCTCCGAACCAAAATGGTAGAGTGTTTCCGGATACTATTTGGAATGAAAAGAAGCATTCACTATATCCGAAAACCAGGCAACCCAGTCATTGTGCTCGAATAGACAAATTTTTTAGTTCGGGGTGTATGTTATATTACATATGTAAGAAACATCTTCCAAGGAGAATAGTTCCGTTAAGGGTTCCTTTCCTTGGGTTGGCATGCTTTGATTATGCGTGCCCATGCATTGGCCCGTAGTACGGAAAAAGTTGTCCTGTATGTTTGAAGAGTTACCAGAATGCAATAATCTGTCATTTGATTGCCGACCAATTATTCTCTTAAGAACGCTAGCTTTCGGCTTCACCCGTCTGAGGTACAGGTCCGGATTACCCAGTTGTAACAATCGCAGAGGTCTCCCTTTACGCCCGAGCCGAACAGATCGGGAACGTAGCGCATAAGCACAGGAGCAAGGCAATCCAGCTTGGCAAAAACTGAAGTCATAGAAGTGCATATAATGGCAAAAGGAGTGTATCTGAACAAACGACGTATGCATTGTGAGCTCCAGGCTCTGAATAATACCACACTTCTGTTAAAGAAGCCCCCAGGCGTCGTGGGGTATATACATTTTAGGATGTGTACCCCTTATGTGTTCGGCCTATCCGAACATACCCTAGGAATCGTACCAAAACGAGAAAATAGAAAGAAATGAAGAGGAAAAAAACAAAAAAGGAACATGACCGAACTTATGCGTAGAATCTTCGGAGCTGAGCAGTGTTCCATGGGTTTGGCTCTAGGTGATTATATGATGCATTACGAAGGCTATAGACCCCTCCTGTGAGAACTTCATCTATGATAAAGGGCCCCTCCCATTTTGGTTTGAGCTTGCCCTTCTTCTTCTCCGGGAGGCATAGAACGAGCTCGCCGACATTATAAGTCTTGGCCCGCACTTCTCTGCTTTGGTATCGCCGAGCCTGTTGTTGATAAAATGCAGAACGGGCTTTTGCAATGTCACGCTCCTCCTCTAGGCCATCTAGGTCGTCCTGCTGATCAAGTTTGGCCTCTCTCTCTTCATACATGCGCACTCGAGGTGAGTCATGAATAATGTCGCAGGGCATGACAGCCTCTGCGCCGTACACCATGAAAAAGGGGGTGTATCTGGTCATGCGATTGGGCGTAGTCCGTAATCCCCAGAGACCGAAATCAAGTTCCTCGACCCATTGTTTATCTGACTCCCTTAAGGATCACACTAGCCTGGGCTTGATGTCGCTCATTATCAGGACATTAGCCCGTCCAACCTGATCCTTTGTTTGAGGGTGATATACGGAGGCGTAATCGAGTTTAATGCCTAGGTTAGCACACCAATTTTTCACATCATCGGCTATGAAGTTAGAGCCATTGTTAGTGATGATGCTGTGCGGGACATCATAACGGTGTACAACGCTCGATATATAGTCAATCATCGGCCCAGCTTCTGTCGTTTTTACTAGTTTGTCCTCTATCCACTTAGTGAATTTATCCACCATAACTAGCAAGTATTTCTGGCTTCACCCTTTAAGGGGTCTGACCATATCTAGCCCCTAGACCGCAAAAGGCCAAGTAATATGGATTTTTCTTAGGGCAGTGGGTGGCATATGACTTTGATTGGCAAAAAGCTGACATCCTACACAATGCTGTACAAGGGCCTATGCATCTGCTCGGGCCGTTGGCCAAAAGAAACATGCACGGAAGGCCTTGATTACAAGGGCCCGAGCTGCAGCATGATGGCCACCAAGACCACCATGTATTTCGGCCAAGAGCTGCCATCCCTCCTCTTCGGAGATACATCTTTGAAGGACTCTAGTAGTACTTTTCTTGTAGAGTTCGCCTTCGTGAACTTTGTTGGCTTTAGAGCGTCGAACTATGCGACGGGCCTCATTCTGGTCATCGGGGAGCTCCTACCTATTAAGGTAGGCCAGGAAGGGTTCGGTCCATGGAGCAATGACAACCATGATTACATGGGCGGAAGGTGTCATTTCGGTGCTTGAGCCCCCGATGATATCAGAATTGTGTTCGGCATCTGGGGGTATGATCGCCGTCAGACTAGTATTTCCGCTCTTGTCCTGCCATACCGCGGATGGCTTGAAGAGCCTTTCCACAAAGGTGTTAGGAAGGACGGGGTCAAGTTTAGTGCCCATTCGAGCAAGGATGTCTGCTGCCTGATTACTGTCTCGAGCAACGTGATGGAACTCGAGCCCCTCAAACCGAGCTGATATTTTGAGTACGGCGTTCCAGTATGCCACCATATTTGGATCTTTTGCATCGAATTCTCCATTTATTTAGGATATTGCGAGGTCCGAATCCCCACGCACCTCTAGGCATTGTATGCCCATAGAAACAGCCATCCTAAGACCGTGCAGTAGTGCCTCGTATTCGGCCGCATTGTTGGAGTCCGTATACATGATTTGTAATACGTAGCGGACTGTGTCCCCTGTAGGGGATGTCAAGATGACACCAACCCCCAATCCGGCTAACATTTTAGAGCCGTCGAAGTACATTACCCAGTTGGAGTATGTGTTGTACTCTTTAGGGAGTTTGGCTTCTGTCCATTCGGTGACAAAGTCAGCCAACACCTGAGATTTAATAGCTCGGTGTGGCTTGTATGTTATTTCAAATGGTAAGAGCTCGATGGCCCATTCGGCTATGCGGCCGGTGGCATCCCGATTATTTATGATGTCGTTGGGTGGTACTTCGGACACCACCCTGATCGAACACTCTTGAAAGTAGTGTCGCAGCTTCTGGGTTGCCATGAAGACAGCTTACGCTATCTTTTGATAGTGTGGGTATCGAGATTTGCATGGTGTAAGGACCGTCGATACATAGTCAACTAGTTTCTGGAGTGGGAATTTGTGTCCCTCTTCCTCTTGTTCGACGATAAGTACGGCGCTCACCTCCTGGTGAGTCACAGATATGTAGAGCAACATAGGTTCGCCAACACTTGGTGCGGCAAGGATTGGGTTGCTTGCTAACAAAGTTTTTATTTCTTCCAATCCAGTTGTAGCCGCATCCGTCCATTCAAAATGGTCAGTGCGTCGGGGCAGTCGATAAAGTGGCAGCGCCTTTTCTCCTAATCTGGAGACAAAGCGGCTCAAGGCTGCCACGCATCCAACTAGTTTTTGGACCTGCTTTAAGTGTGTTGGCGTTGCTAATTGTGACAAGGCTCGGATTTTGGCTGGGTTCGCTTTGATTCCTCTATTGGAAACAATGAACCCGAGTAGTTTTCTGGCTGGAACATTGAAAACACACTTTTTTGATTGAGCCGTATGTCATATGTTCGGAGGTTGTCGAATGTGAGGCGTAGATCGTCCACCAATGATTCAACATGTTTAGTCTTGATGACTACATCGTCTACGCACGCCTCCACTGTCTTGCCAATTTGCTTTTCCAGACAGGTTTGAATCATGCGTTGGTAAGTGGCGCCAGCGTTTTGAGTCCGAAAGGCATAGTGTTGAAGCAGAAAGGCCCATACGGGGTAATGAACGCCGTTGCGGCCTGGTCGGACTCTTTCATCTTAATTTGATGGTATCCGGAGTATGTGTCGAAGAAACACAGTGAGTCATGTCCTACAGTCACGTCAATGATTTGGTCAATGCGGGGCAGCGGGAAGGGGTCCTTAGGGCAAGCCTTATTGAGGTCCTTGAAATCGACACAAAGGCGCCAAGATTTATCTTTCTTCCGCACCATGACCAGGTTCGCTAGCCAGTCTGGGTGTTTGATCTCTCTGATGAACCTAGCTTCAAGTAGTTTGGCTAGCTCCTCCCCCATAGCTTGTCGTTTGGGTTCGGAAAATCGTCGCAACATTTGCTTGACTGGTTTGAACCCCTTTATTATGTTGAGGCTATGCTCGGCCAGTCTGCGTGGTATTCCTGGCATATCCGAAGTATGCCAAGCGAAGATGTTGTAATTTTCGCGCAGGAACGCTCGTAAGGCGACGTTGACCATCGGATCCAGCTGTGCTCTAATGGAGGTTGTCTTGTTAGGATCCATCGGGTGCACTTAAAATTTGACTATTTCATCTGTTGGGTTGAAAGAAGTGGACTTGGGCCTCTTGTCGAGGATTACATCGTCTTTGTCCAGTGTGGAACGCAGAGTGGCTAGCTCCTCGGCCGCTAGGGCCTCGGATAGTGCCTCGAGGGCCAAGGATGCAGTTTTGTTTTTGGTGCGGAGTGTTATATCCGAATCGCTAGTGATAGTGATAACTCCGTTGGTCCCTGGCATTTTGAGCTTCATGTACCCGTAATGGGGTATGGCTTGAAAGCGTGTGAAGGCGTCTCGCCCCAACAGGGCGTGATATCCGCTGTTGAAAGGTGCCACGTGGTAGAGCAACTCTTCGGACCTATAGTTCTTCGGTGTGTCAAATACTACATCAAGTTTAATTTCCCCCGTGCATCGTGCTTCTCTACTGGGGATAATGCCTCGAAAGGTGATACTACTTTGCTCGATGCGACTCTTGTCCATTTGCATTTTGCTGAGCATGTCTTTGTAGATGAGGTTCAGTCTGCTGCCGCCGTCCATGAGCACTTTGGTGAGTCTAAAGCCTTGTATAATTGGGTTTAAGACCAAGGCGGCTAGTGCTCGGACTGATCGGGCCCTTGGTTCATCGTCGGCGGTAAAAGTTATTGCCGTATCGTTCCAAGGATTTATTGCGGCTACTTGGTTAACTTCAGCGAGGTCGTGAGCACCCTTTGGTGCCGATTATTTGAAGAAAAAGTCTCGAAGACTGTAAAGGCATTGAGATCGTCATCCTCCAAAGAGTGCTTCTTTGGGGTAGTGTCGGTGAGGATGGCCTCACCGCTCTTAGCCACTTGCTAGAGTTCCCAGAATGCCCGAAGGCTATGCATTGGTTCAGTATTCGGCGGTGTGTGTATCTGACAGGGCTTGTCAGGCAATTCGTTGATGACAGTTCTATGTCCCATGAAGGGCTTGATTTTCTTGTCAATAAGCTGATGATCGGGTGCCTTGTAAGGGTGCATCCTTTTTGCCCGTCCGCTAGGCTGCTTAAAGGCGGGAGGTTCCCACCGGACTGTCTGGGATTTCCAGGCACTTTCCATTGCGTAGTACTTCTATACTATGTGTGCCAAGTCTGCAAAGTGTAGTATGTGGCGGCGATTGAGGGCATTGAGGATTCCCTTGTCCGTACAGTTGCGGCAGAAAACTAAAATTGTGTCCTCGTTGCAACAATCTTTAATCTTGCTTTTAACTAGGAGGAACCTAGCTCAGAAGTGATGGACTGTTTCCTGAGGTTGTTGGCGTACATACATTAGGTCACATACGTCTGGAGGACCTGAATTTCTTGGGGAATATTTCTTGTGGTGGGTGGGCGGGCTGAAATCCGAACCCTGACCCATTATTGGATCCGGAGTTTGAAGAATCTCCGAGGTCACTAGTTCAGGATCAGTAAGGTCCTGAAGACTTCCGGACTGAATGACCAATCCTATGTTCAGAGGACACGAGGCCTCTTCTCAAGGATGGGTATCCGGCTCGCAAGGCTCGGAAATCCGAACATAGCTGGTTTTTAATTTAGGGGGAGAGGTGTTCTCAGCTTGTTCCTCAACGACCGCTACCAGGTGGGTGACCGGTGGGGACTTGATTTCCCTCTGATCGCGTTTAAGCCCAATCCGATCATAGTCTGTTGCGACCCCCAATGCGGCGATGTGATCTAGCAGCTTGTTCAAGGACAAGACATCTGCTGGATCCATCTTTTCGGAGTGTTCGAGGCTGATGTCGCTTGAAGCTACATCGGTATTTCCCCAAAGAGGAAGGGATGATGTAGCACAGCGGCAGTAGGTATTTCCCTCAGATATGAAACCAAGGTTATCGAACCAGTAGGAGAACCAATAAACACAACGTAAACATCCCCTGCACACAGATAACAAGTCCTCGCAACCCGACGTGTTAAAGGGGTTGTCAATCCCTTTCGGGGTACGGCGCATCAAGATAGGCAAACAGATGTGAGATAAATTTGTAGTAAATTGATAGATCGAACGCCAAATAAAATAAATTGTAGCAAGGTATTTTTGGGTTTTTGGTTTAATAGATCTGAAAATAAATGCAAGAGAAAAGTAGATCGCAAAGGCAAATATATGAGAAAGAACACCCGGGGTCCGTAGGTTTCACTAGCGGCTTCTCTTGGGAAAAATAGCAAACGGTGGGTAAACAAATTATTGTTGGGCAATTGATAGAACCTCAAATAATTATGACAATATCCAGGCAATGATCATTATATAGGCATCACGTCCAAGATTAGTAGACCGACTCCTGCCTGCATCTGCTACTATTACTCCACACATCAACCGCTATCCAGCATGCATCTAGTGTATTAAGTTTATGGAGAAATGGGGTAATGCAATAAGAACGATGACATGATGTAGACAAGATCTATCTATGTAGAGATAGACCCCATCGTTTTATCCTTAGTAGCAACGATACATACGTGTCGTTTCCCTTTCTGTCACTAGGATCAAGCACCGTAAGATCGAACAGACTACAAAGCACCTCTTCCCATTGCAAGATAAATAGATCAAGTTGGCCAAACAAAACTGAAATATCAGAGAAGAAATACGAGGCTATAAGTAATCATGCATATAAGAGATCAAAGAAACTCAAATAACTTTCATGGATATAAAAAGATAGATCTGATCATAAACTCAAAGTTCATCAGATCCCAACAAACACACCGCAAAAGAGCACATCATATGGATCTCCAAGAGACCATTGTATTGAGAATCAAGAGAGAGAGATGAAGCCATCTAGCTACTAACTACGGACCCGAAGGTCTACAAAGAACTACTCGTGCATCATCGGAGAGGCACCGATGGAGGTGGTGAACCCCATCCGAGATGGTGTCTAGATTGGATCTGGTGGTTCTGGACTTTGCAGTGGCTGGATGAATATTTCGTCGACTGCCCTAGGGTTCTGGGAATTTTTGGGTATTTATAGAGCAAAGAGGCGGTCCGGGGGGCACCCGAGGTGGGCACAACCCATCAGGATGCGCCTGGGCCTCCTGGCGCGCCCTGGTGGGTTGTGCTCCCCTCGGGGCACACCCCAGGTGCAGCCAGGGCCCATTGTGTTCCTTTTGGACCATAAAAATTCTCTGTAAAGTTTCGTGGCATTTGGACTCCGTCTGATATTGATTTTCTGCGATGTAAAAAACAGGAACTGGCACTTGGCACTATGTCAATAGGTTAGTACCAAAAAATGATATAATATGATTATAAAACATCCAAGATTGATAATATAATAGCGTGGAACAATAAAAAATTATAGATACGTTGGAGACGTATCAGAATCCCCAAGCTTAACTCCTACTCGTCCTCGAGTAGGTAAGTGATAAAAACAGAATTTTTGATGTGAAATGCTACCTATGATGTCATATCATATTGTTTTCTTTATAGCATGGACAATTGGACGTTTAGTTGTTCAAAGCAATAGTCTAGTTTTGACATGATAATTTAGATACTCAAGCATATCAACAAGCAACCATGTCTTTCAAAATATCAACGCTAAAATAAGTTATCCCTAGCCCATCATGCTCAAACACTGATCCATTCATGAGACGCACTCGAATATTAGCTACACCCAATACTTAAGTACGATCGTATTGCCTCCTAGTTGGTTCTTTTATAAGAGAAGATGAAGACTCAAAATAAAAATTGCATAAAGTAAAAGAAAGGCCCTTCGCAGAGGGAAGTAGGGATTTGTAGAGGTGCCAGAGCTCAAAGCGAAAAACTTATAGATAAAAAGATTTTGAGAGGTGTATCCATCCCACTAACGAAAACGACTTAGAGTTCCCAATACTTTCCATGCATAGATATATCATAGGCGGTTCCCAAACAGAAAATGAAGTTTATTCCCTTTTCCACCATACTTTCATTTTCCATGGCTAGCCGTATCCACGGTTGCCCTCCATACCAACACTTCCCAAAGAATTTATTATTTGACAACATAAAGTAAATTCAATTTTTTTTTGCATTTCAAGACTGGGCATCCCTAATACCTTTGCCTTACTCTCGTGCAATGACAAGTGAATAAACACTCATTTTGAGAATAACACATCTAGCATGAAAAATTTTAGCCACCCC
Source organism: Triticum dicoccoides (assembly GCF_002162155.2). Classification (NCBI taxonomy): domain Eukaryota; kingdom Viridiplantae; phylum Streptophyta; class Magnoliopsida; order Poales; family Poaceae; genus Triticum; species Triticum dicoccoides. The sequence goes on from NC_041380.1 coordinate 348,957,532, forward strand.
TCACCGCTCCGCGAGCGAAACAAACACACAAAAGAGAAGTTTATTTTGAAAATTAGAGATGGCAGATGCAAATTTTCTTAGAACGGCAAAAGAATACCGCATATATGTAGATATAGTGGACTCACGTGGCAAAACTGGGTTAAAGGTTTTTGGATGCACAAGTAGTGATCATACTTTATGCAAAATGAAGGCTAGCAAAAGATTGGGAAGCGACCAACTAAGAAATGAATAATCTCATAAGCAAGCATTAAGCATAATTAACACTGAATAATGCACCATAAGTAGGATATAATTTCATTGCATGACTATTGACTTTCATACTTGCATAGGGAATCACAAACCTTAACACCAATATTCTTACTAAAGCATAATTACTCACCAACATAACTCACATATCACATCACCATATCTCAAAACTATTACTAAGAATCAAGTTTATTTTGTCCAATGATCTTCATGAATTTTTTTATTATATCCTTCTTGGATATCTATCACTTTGGGACTAATTTTCATGTGTTGCTTTTGACAAACTCCAACAAATATAAGTGAAGATCATGAGCATAATAAATTTTTCTTTCTCTCAAATTAATTTAAGTGAATCAAGAGAGAATTTCTTGAAAATTTTACTAACTCTCAAATAAATCTAAGTGAAGCAAGAGAGCATTTCTTCAAAAATACTAAAGCACACCGTGCTCAAAAAGATATAAGTGAAGCACTAGAGCAAGTCCATTGCTCATAAAAATTCAAGTGAAGCATAGAGAGCAATTCTAACAAGTCATGACATAATTTTGGCTTTCTCAAATAGGTCTGTCCAGCAGGGATTGATGACTTAAAACACAAAATAAAACAAGCAAAGACTCATATCAATACAAGACGCTCCAAGCAAAACACATATCATGTGACGAATAAAAATATTGTTTCGAGTAAAATACCGATGGTCGTTGGAAGAAAGAGGGGATGCCACTCGGGGGCATCCCCAAACTTAGTTGGTTGCTCATTTTTGGATAATAGCTTGGGATGCCGGGGCATCCCAAGCTTAGGCTCTTCCATCCTTCCTTCATCCATCGTAAGATAACCCAAAACTTGAAAACTTCAATCACACAAAACTCAACAAAACCTTCATGATATCCGTTAGTATAAGAATAATAAATCACTACTATAAATATTGTATCAAACCAATTCATAGTTTGTTTTTGTATTATATCTAATGTATTCCAATTTTTCTATGGAAAAAACACATCAAAGAAAACCATAGAGCCATCAAAATAAGCACACAACACAAAGAAAACAGAATCTGCCAAAACAGAACAGTCTGTAGCAATTTGACTATCGAATACTTATGTAACTGAAAAATTCTGAAAAATTAGGAAGACCTAAGAAATTTGTATGTTGATCTATTGCAAGTGGAATGGGTATTTTATCGTTCTCTAGTAAAAAACAAAAATTAATTTCGTGAGCATAAAAGTTTCTGTTTTTTCAGCAAGATCAAACAACTATCACCCAAGAAGATCCTAAAGGCTTTACTTGGCACAAACATTAATTAAAACATAAAAAACACAATCATAACAGTAGCATAATTGTGCTAACTCACAAAAACAGGAAGCAAAAGCAAAAATAAAATTTATTCGTTGGGTTGCACCCTTGTTCATTATTACCATGTGGCTCATGGCTCCGGATGATCCCCTCGCACACCTCGGCTGGAGTGCATGGCATTGGATGATCCCCTCGCACACCTCAACTCTCGCTCATCGGCTCCCATCACGCGGATTTGCTGGCTTGGTGGTGATGGATCCCGTCGCACGCCGCCTCTCGCCGCGTCCCCCGTATCCCTATGGAGTCTGGATCGAGCAGCGACTCACATTGGCCCTTGCTCGGTTACATGGGCTGTAGCAGGAGGCTCAATTAACCACAGATGTCCAAAAAAAGCTATGAGAGTAGCTTCCCTTATGATGTGTGGCCCATTTAGCGCTAAACACAACATCAAACAAAGATCGAACGGTCAGGAATGTCCATCAAACGAAATTGAATAGCCAGGAACGTCTACTTCGTTAGAGGGAAAGGACTAGGTGTACTTTTACTGTTCTTAATGGAACTCTCATTGGTATGTGTCTATCGCCACTTGTGTAGTAACATAGTACTAGTTGGATACTTGAGCCACTATTGGCATTTGAGCGGGGTGGATCCGGGTACAGAATACGTTCTACTCGAGGTAGACTTCGTACCACGCACACCACTATCATAGTGTCCCCTCTCCGATTATCACTACTGTAACTAAGGGTTTCCCCGTGGACGTGACCACGCCAAGGGTTCTTCATAATTCCCCTATCTATGGCAAAGGTGAGGAACTGAGGCCTTTACTGTCACCTCTAATTACGTCAACATATTTGGCTTAGAAAAATTACCTCAACATCAAAACCTTTACAATGATAGTAATCTACTTTGTGGCCTTGCGGAAAAAATGCTGGGTGGGGCCCCTTCACAACATTCACGAAGGCTATTAAACGAAATGTTCAAAAAAGGATTTCATATCCTTATTATCGTTTTTAGCACCAACACATACAAAGGTTCATCCATATCTCCGAGAACTATGAGGTATACTCACACATGAGAATAACAAGCATCATATGAATTGCGGTGGTAAACATGGGTGGGACTAACGAGTAATACATGTAGTGATCCATGAAGGGTTTGGTATTATAACGAGATCGAGATGGATGATGATGAAGCTTGATGGTGATGATTGATGCCGATGTCCCCTTGCACGTGGTGGTGAAGAAAGCGATTTCCTCCTTTCCAATTGCCCCTCTAGATGCCTTTGGAGGCTAGGGTTCTAGGTTCTGGACAAGTTTCTGGTGTGCGTATGCGCCTGATCCTTGATCCGATTCCACGGGGCGGAACTAGTCAACGAAGAGAAGGCGACGTCAGCTGGTACAAGCACATGTGCTCATACCAGGCATCGTCGATCACCCTGGAGGCTCTGTGCGATCTGCAGTTTCTTCCCAAATACTTGTTGGAGTTCTTTCCTTTGCATTCCAATTACTTCCAAAAGCCCATCCTGGGAAAACCGACAAAAAGAAGTGTGTGAAAATGCCGTAAAATTCCACAAAGCCTAGTGTGTAGGAACAAAGTAAAGCATGAAACATCACATAATTTGGACTCATCAGGAGCAAGCCATTGAGAAGAGACTTAGTTGAACGTCGTCGATCTACGAGCCTCGAGGCGGTGCCTTTAAGAAGGATACGACGCCGAAGTGTTGCCACCACCCGATACAAAGGATCAATTGTTTCATTCGGGGCATCTCGGAGGACAGAGAGCAACTACAACAGAGACTACAAGAAGATGACAACGTCTACATACCCACCTCCATTGGCCTGGTCATGCCAAGCAGGGTTTCCACCCAGGTAAGCACACTCCGTCTCCGATCAGGTTGCTGCCAGTCCCTGGGAAACTTGCAGCATCACAATCACTGCTTGGAGACTTGCGGCCATGGAGACTTGCCCGCACCTGAGATGCGGGCACAGCCCACGAGTGCCACGACACCCACCACCAAGGTCGCCATCCTAGAGTCCAGAAGTCGAAGAGGGCAACCATGGGTTCAGGCCAAGACCGTTCGACATGCCCCGACCACCGACGGATCAATGGGAAGCCGTCTAGACCCAAGCAGTTCGGGACCGGGAGCCACTTGGTCAGGAAAATCAATGAAATTTCAGGAGCGGACCACATCTATGACTAGTATCCATACCAGTGATGGAGGGGCCAACCTCCTCGGTGCCACCCATCCTTCCTGCCACCACTTATTATGCCCCGCCATTTCTCTTCCCAGCACCACAAACGGTAAGCACTAGCTACCCTCCAATAGGTGGGAAGCGCCAGACTAGCCATCACTTGTCACCGTCAAAGAGCTCATGGACCATCCACAAGGGCCTACCGACAAGCCGACACCAAAGCTACTTCCAGCTATCGCTGCAATGCGACCCGCTAACCTTCATGGCCCGCAGTAACGTGGTAAGTCACCGGGCCGCCACGGAGCACATACCATGTATCAGCTCTCGTAGGCCTCCGCCACCACCCCATGTTATCCAGCCCCGACCAGATCTATTCCAAATATGGTAGCACGCATTGTGAGGACCTACAACAACCCACAACCTCTAGCCTAGGCGCCACTTCAGTGCACCTAGACTCCGTTGACAAGGCTACAGTCGTCGCCTGACCCAATCGGGAACTAGATATGGCCGCGCGAGGCCGGTCGCCGGCACGACGCACACTGCCACCACCCATGGTCATGCACGTCGCCTCTAGAAGGTCGCGACCCTCCCCATCTCTAGAAGAAGCGGCGGGTGCACCCCATGCAAGCGTAGTGCCATGATACGTCTCCAACGTATCTATATCTTTATTTTTAATGCTAATATAATATCACTTTTATATGCTTTTTATATTATTCTATTGACTAACTTATTAATTTAGTGCACAATGTCACTTCCTGTTCTTTTTCTTGTTTTTGGTTTCACATAAAATCCATATCTAGGAAGGTCCAAATATGATGCCAAATATTGACGATTTATTCTGGACAACAAAGGACCCAAGAAGCTTTAGGAGAGATCAAGGGGACCCATGAGGAAGCCACATGGACACATGGCGCGGTCTAGGGGGGTGGCCGCGCCACCTGCCCATGTGGGGCCCATGAGTCTCCATTTCACCTAATTCTTCCGCCTATAAATCTGACAATTACCGAACCCTGAGAAACGAACCTGAAATAATTTTATCGCTATTGCAAGCCTCTGTTCCGAAGCGATCCCATCTGGAGCCCTGTTCTGGTGCTCTATCGGAGGGGAAAGTCACTACGGGAGGCGTCTTCATCAACCTTGCAACCTCGATGCTGATGTTTGAGTAATTCCTTTAGGACCTACATGTCCATAGTAGTAGCAAGATGGCTTCTTCCTCTCTCTCTCTCTCTCTCTCTCTCTCTCTCTCTTTGATCTTTAATACAATGATCCCCTCTGAGATCAATCTGATGTAATTCTTCTGGTGTGTTTATTGGGATCCGATGATTTGTGGATTTGTCATCATATTGGTCATTCAATATAATTGAATCTTTTGAAGTTTCTTTGATGTATAATTGAGTACCTATGTATGCTTTCCGAGTTATTTCTTGTATGGCCAAGATAGATGGGTAATTCTTCAAAGGGAGTGGCGCATAGTAGTGGGTTCAACCTCATGGTGATATATATATATATATATATATATATATATAGGAAAATAGGTTAGTACTCTTGGGAGTACATACTCCTACATAGGTCTCTTGTTGTTTCATTCGCCCATTCCATCGCTCACCCCGCATTCCTTTATTTTGCCTGTTAATTAACTAAAATAATAATACGTGAAAAAAAATCTAACTAAACAAGGTCATTGCTCCGATTTTCCTGGAGGTTTATTGTTTAGCTGGCGACCTTATCCAGTTGAACGCATATCGATCTCTTCTCCCGTGTCATTATCGGCGGCGGCGACGGCGACGATGGCGGCTTGCATCGTGGTTGGGGGCGTGATATTGGCCGCAAAAGAAGAGCTCGCTCGACGGCGTCCTCCAATGCAGTACGTGGTTCCTCTTCTCACCGGCCAACGGCCTCAACGTCAATGACCAGGTTCGTTTCTGCCGCGCGAAGACCATACTCGAAATCAAATCTACGGTTCGCTCACATCTCCTCTTCTTCAAGCATCCAGGTCGTCGGCTTCACCTGCAGCGCAGCTACTTGAAGAGGGCCATGCAAGAGAACAACGACGCCCAGTTTTTCCCACTCGACGTAGGAGTCTAATCCGAGTTCTTCCAACCCATAAGCAGCTGGTTTGGAAGCCCACTAATCAAGTAATACTAGGTACCTTTTCGATTTGTCTCATTACCATCTAGTACATACATAAATTCCTCATGGCAGAAATTTAATCCCGTTGAGCGCCATTGATTCTGGCGGCTCTCCTTCTGACTTCTTTCGGGTAAACAGGGCAGAAACCACCACGGATCCGATGCGACATGTTTGCGTGTGCAATATTTTCTGCATTTTTCCTTCTTGATAATGTTGTGGTCATTGATACCAAATATTTGGTATATTCATCGCGCGTTAGTGAGAATATGAGCCAAATCCATCATGCCCTGAGTGTAGTTCTAGTAAACTAGATGAGTATATTCATCAATGAAATCAGGATATACATCCACCTTTGTTTAATTGCCGTGGCCACTGTCCAATTGATTGGAGAACCAGAGGAGACTCACCTTCTCTCACCCCAGCTACCTAATTAAACTCTTATTCTTCAAGATCTACACAAATTTTCATATATCAGGTCAGCTACTGTCCTTCCTCGTGTAAACAAACTTTGAAGCTCTTTTTACTCTGTTTCTTTGTGGATGCTTGGTACACGTAGTTCAGTTTTTTCGTATATATAGCCAGGGACTTTGATATATTGTACAGTTATACAAATTATTTTTCAAGCAAATCTAACTTATGTTGCTAATTGTTTCCATTGAATATCCATGGATGCAATGCATGTAGGTTTGTGTGACTGAGGAGCAACTCCATGCGATGTACAGAAGCATATCTGCAGTTTCCCGGAAGACATAATCCTTCTTTTCTCCATTTTTTTGTAGCATTTAAAACTTTTTGAAGATGTAAAAATAGTTGCATAGTCCAGTTTTCTTGATCAGTATAAATGTTTCTGCTATATGCAAATTTCTGTACAACGAGTGCATCTTTTAAGCATGTTCTGCTAGATAGACCAATACTTCTATCTGAAGTAGTATACACTTCTTTGGCAATATTAATATGTATTTCTTTGGTTACAAGCATTGTATAGTTCTTCGAATGATAAGCAATAGTATGTGAAAAGGTTGCATATGCTTTTTGAATGATACTAACTATATACTTAAAAAAAAAGAGGTCATGCTGAAGTATATACTGTTTTTAATCCCATGAAGTATATACTTCAAATCCAGTGAAGCTGTTTTAATCCCATGAAGTATATAATGCTTTATATCCAGTGAAGTATACTGCTTTAAGTTCAGTGAAGTATATAGTTGTTTTTTAAACAAGTAGTATATACTTCTTATGTATCATCCACTGAAGTATATACCACCTTAAATAAGGACTATATAACACATACTTCATTTAATTGTATCATATAACTGAAAAAGCTGCAGTATATATTACGTAAAACAGTATATGCTCCTTACAAAATTAGTATATATAGTCCTTACAAAAATAAGTACATACCTCCTTCTAATAAAAAAAAGTTAGCATATACTTGAAAAAAACAGTATTTACCTGTTCCAAGGAAAATGGAGTGTACACCTTTTGAGATTATTGAGGTACATACTCCTTCAGAAGTGAAACTACAGTACTGAATATACTACAGTACATAGATGGACACAAACAAACCCATGCAATCTTCCAAGTTGCTACGTATAGGACCAATTCAATCGGCACCAAGGATCTCTAATTCTCCTTCCAAACGCAAGCACTCTATTTAAAACGTGATATACTCCTAAGGAAAGGTGATATACTTCCTTCCGAAATAACAACTCTTAAACAGATTCCTATTTTCTAGCGGGTCAAGATGGCCGTTCCTCCCTTCCAGGTCACCACATGGACCCACCTTATATACCGATTATTTTTCTGCCATTTTTACGTTGGTTCTCAGTTGTTTATCTTATCCATCAGGGGTGGAAGTACATACTCGTGGGAGTATAAAAAGGAGTCCTATATATATATATATATATATATATATATATCTGAGTGAGAGAATGGGGAGAAGGCACGTGATGTGTTGTTGCTACTAAGGATAAACTGACGGAGATTTATATTATTGCTAGGTTTCTTTCTGCCTACATCATGTCATCTTACTTATTGTGTTACTCTATTTTTCATGAAACTTGATACCTTGAGATGCTTGTTGGACAGCGGTTTCAGGGTGGAGTAATAGTAGTAGATGCAGTTGGATTACGGTCTACTTTGTCACACAAGTGATGCCCATACAAGATTATGCCATGAATGATCATAGTTATGAATGTTGTGTATCTGTCAATTGCCCAAAGTAATTTGTTTACCATGCCACTACCTACTTTATAGAGAGAGATGCCACTAGTGAACGTATGGCCCTCAAATCCATTCTCTATTAATACTTATGTTGCTCTATTGCTCTTTTATTCACTTTTATAATTTTGTTGTTTTGCTACGTCACTATCTATCACTACTTACTTTTAACCTTACAACTAGCAAGATGAGGGGATTGACAACTCCGTTGCCAAGTTGGGTGCAAGCATTTATTTTGTTCGTGTACATGTGTTGCTTATCTTGTTAGCTTGTGGACTCCTATTGGTTCGATTAAACCTTGGTTCTTAATTGTGGAAAAATACTTTCTATTGTTGTGCTACATCAACCTTTCTTTTCGGTGAAATCCAACAACTCCTACAGGAGTAGCACGGCACCGCAAGGTGACCTCAGCCCATGCCGAGCAACCCCAAGCGGTGGAGGGGAAGGCCCCACCGTCGCCGCTGATGGGGCTTCGCCTAGCAGCGTGTCGAGGTGACGGAGAGGAGGGGAGGAGGGGAGAAGGGGTGAGGGTGGAGTTGGCGGGGCAGCTAGGGTTTCCTCTCCGGTCGCTCGCGTGTGCGACTAGGAGGGAGGATGACAAAATAAAGATAAAAACCCAGCTCAAGTGAGCTCGACTGGGACAACCCATTTACAATTTTCTTCATGCATCCCCTTGCCTATTTGCCACCTACACGCGGCGAATAGGAGGTCTCGGCTGTGCGGGGCAACCAAACGTCAGGCTTTGCCCGGCATAGTTCGGGACACGGGTGTGCTATTTTTCGAAATTATCAAAAAAATAAAAAATAAGACCATTTTTAAACGCAAAAATAAAATAATTTTTTTAATTTTTTTTCAAATAGGTGAACATTTTTTGTAAAGGCAAAATAATCTTATGAATTCGAAACATTTTTTCCATTTTGTGCTTGTGTTTCAAAAATGCAAAAGGAAAATAGAAACGAAAGAAAAAAATGAAAAAAATGTTCACAAATTTGAAACCTGTTTTAAAAAATAGAAAGATTCAAAAAAATAAAAATTTACAAAATTGATTTTTCTGTCAATTTTTAAGAAGTTATTGAAATTTATGTTTTCCGTGAATTGAAAGTATGATACTGATTTTGATTTTTTTTCAGTAATTTGGAAAGTTTCCGCGAATCCAGAAAATGTTCACGAGTGCAAATAATTTCAAGAATTTTTATAAGTGATCGTTAATTTAAATAAAAGTTCAAAATTATTTGCAAATTTTAACTTATTGATGAATTTGAAAAAAATGTTTACTAATTCAAAAGCATACATGAATTAAACAAATGTTTGGACTTGAAAAAAAGTTCATGGATTTTAAAATGGAAAATGGAACCGAAAAAGAAAAAAGGAAAGAAAAAAGAAAGAAAAAAAAGAGAGAAGAAAACCGAAAGAGAAAACTGAGAAAAAAAGATTGTTGTTTAAAAAATACTCCGTCCGTTTCATAATATAAAAACATTTTTATATGAAAAACACTTATATTATGAGATGGAGTAGACTTTCGGTGTTTTTTTAGGATACGCAAATTGCGTACCATAGCATTATAAAAGAAGAGAAAGTTAGCACATGACATCTACCACTCGCTGCGAACAACGAGCGTAGCACAACACCACCTCCGGTTATCCTCAGGACAGCCACACACAACAACACAACTACGACACGGGAAAAACCTGCCCAAATCCGAAACACCTCGCCGCGTCTTGATCGACGCCGAACACCTTCGAAGAACAGCAACTCCAGCTTCCTTTGGATTCATCTGCGACGACCATACATAGCGCCGGAGGTGAGTGGTCAGGGCCACGACGAACACCGGAGGAGCGCCAATAGGAAACTCAGTGTCCTCGCACGATGCTCCCAACAGAGAAACGACGTTGCCGACGCCGCCATCATGCCGCTCCAGAGGACCAAGGCTTTCGCCCGGAGACAGCTGCCAACACCAAGCACGAGGGAGATGGCAACACACTCGACGTCGCCTCCAGAGAGGGGAACGATACCCGCGGGTGCCATCGACACCGGCCGGCCAAAACCGGACAGGATTTTCATCCGTATTGTTGTGCATCTCCACTCCGACGAGGTACCGGGCAACACTGTTCCTGAAACCTCGCACGCTGTCACCGTAGTAGATCCGCCGAAGCCGCATCGCCGTGGTCCAACACCACCCGCACTGCCGAGAGAGCGCGAACCAGACCTCCACCAAGATCGCCGTCGAGAAGCAACCACATCCTCCAATCGGAGCAAAAGCCAGATCCGCTCCATCGGCCTTCATCGACACCGAGAGACCGCCGCCAGATTGGATCTGGCCCGCCCCTCCAACCTCACTCAGGCGCCATCTCCACCGGGGCATCGCCGCGATCCCCTCACACGGAGGCGGCCAGAAGCCCGCTGCACGCCAGAACACCTTCCTGGCAGTGCCATCTCGGCGGCGCTGCCCCCATGGCTGATTCAACGCCGCCGCCACCGCCGATGCTGGCGCTCCACCTGCAACCACCAACCAGAAGTGCTCCTCGCCAGGATCCGATGAAAGCCCTCGCCTTGCCCCCGATGTGCCTCCAACCGAACCGCGAGCCCCCGCGCCGCCTGCGAGAAGAACGCCGCGACAGACCATGCCCGCGCCTAGCACGCGTTCCGCCACGCTGCTCGCGCCAAGACCGAAAACCCCAGCCTCCGCGGCGCCCTCCAGGCACAGCTCCCCCGCGTGAAGGAGGTGCGTCGGGGCGCGCCACCCCAGCCCCCGCGAGCATCCCGACCGACTAGCACGCCGCGCAGCCCTGCTCCAACTCCTGCCTGCGCGCCCCACTGGCCACGACGCGCCGGCCTCCGAGCACCGCCGCCAGATCGAAGAAGAAGCCCCCCCCCCCTCGCGGCCCCTACTCCAGGCAAGCGTGAGCAGATCCCGCTGCCACCGACACCGCGCGGGCTTTGCCCGGCGGCCCCCGCCGGCGGCGGCGGCGGGGAGGGGAGGGAGAGGGGGAATCGAGGGGCCGACGGCTAGGGTTGCGCTCCCGAGTCGCCCGCGGGGGAGCGACACGGAGCCGGGTTTCTTGGCTCGTATTCGAGCAAAAAAAAAATCAATGTCTTTTTAAAAAGAAGGAATAGCGGTGTTGTTTTATTCCCCACAGTTTCAGTCATGTTTGGACATGCATGGCAAACAGGCTTTTCACGGTCTCTGGGAGGTTCTCGAAACAGAAAGAAAAGAAGGCTCACTCCCTTTCACTTTCACTTTTCATGGTTGTGTCGGTTTCTCGTCAAAAAACTAAATATAGAAATGCCTAAATTTCGTGTTTTGACTTTTTTCTAAAACCTATTCAAAATTTGACCTTAATTTAACTTTTTTTTGAGATCTGACTCTTTTTCTACCGCCAGGGACCATGACGGTAGGGTATAACAGCCTACCGCCAAGGTCTCTGTCGGTAGGGTTACATGCCCTACCGCCAAAAACCTCCTAAGTATTGAACACAGTGCGTGCTCGTGCCTACAGCCAAGCACCTTGGCGGTAGGGTTGTGCAGGCTACCGCCAGCCCGGTTGGCGGTAGCGATGTTTCGTACCGCCAAAGTCCCTGGCGGTATGCTGTTAGACCTACTGTCATGGACTCTGACGGTAGCAAAAGGGTCAGATCTCGATTTTTTTTCTTTCAAAATAGAGTCAAATCTTAAATAGGTTTTAGAAAAGGGTCAAAACATAAAATTTTGCCTACAGAAGCTACATGGAGCGCAGAAGCAGAACTGCACTGTCAATCAGTCACCATCTCGTCAATTGTGCAGTCCCGGAGGCATCCGGGGACTTGGAATTATTGGATCTGCGCTCACGGTCACCGTGCCGCGGTTTGGTTCACCACATTCTCGTTTCCTCTACGTATCCGGCACTGAAAAGTGAAAACGATGCACGCAGGACAGACAGTGCAAGGCTCGCGTACTCGTTAAGCAATCATTAGCGAGGCATCTGACGGGGATAGGTTCAAGATTGCCTCGGATTTTTCTTTTCGAAAATGGATCAGCCTCGGTTTGTGCATCGAGCGACGCACTTCATCTTGATGTTATCAGGATGCAAGAGCGAAATAACATGCGTCTTCTTGGTCCATTTTTAGTGCTACTTCCTTCATTTTTTTTCATCTTTTTATATAAGGTGTATTTGTTTTCTGATAAAATTTCACAATCTAATATGTATTTTTTTATAAAGGGTGGACTTTATTGTCTTAAAATGAAGCATTAAGAGGAGTTTGCACTTTTTTAATTCATCGTAATTTCTATTTTAACTCTTCAAAAACAAAACAAAAATCTCTCTCCCGATTGCATGTACGCCAATGCCCTGAAGATGGATACGGCTGCAAGAGATGCAGACCAAAACTCCAATGCTTCTTTGGATTGGAGCATAACCAGGATTTTTGTGGGATTTCAATCCTCGGAAAATTTTCCTATGAAACACGTTTGGGTTATAGGACGTTCGACCTCTCGGAAAATTTTCTGGTGCGAAAAGTGAGCCACGGTACAAAGGGAATTCGGAGGCGTTGAAATGCCCATCATTCGATCGCACGCGCACAGCGCACCGGTGCGTGGCTGTCGCGCGTATGTCCAGCCCCAGCCGTCGGTCACCTCCTGGCCAATCACCAGAACTTACCACTAAACCATGAGCGTGCCTACGCCTCGCGTTTCGATCCTTGCTACGAATGGATCGTGACTGGCAATCTGTGGGTGCAGCTGGGACGGCGGGAATCTTGAATTCCCGGTACAGTACAAACTGCATGCAGAATACTCCGGTACAAGGAATAATATGGTGACGGTGGCAGTGGCACGGCCGGTCCACGAGTTCGTTTGTGCGGTGGATCGGCCTTGCGCTGGGCCCGGACGTAGCGGATCCAGACAAGCAATGCAGCCAATGACTCCCTTGTGTCTATCTCCATCTCCACGACCTTCAGTGATGATACCGCGTAAGAAAAGCAATGGAGCCAATGGCTCCCTCGCCTCTATCTCCATCTCCACGACCCCCTTCGGTGATGGTACCGCGTAAGAAGAAACGAGTCAAAGCATCTACAACCACGGATAGTTAATTCGAGCCCTTATACATTTATGGGCATGTCCGAAAATGCCCATGGACAATGACCGGACGGAAATTGGATCTCTTCATTTGCAACCACGGTCTCGACTTTTAAAACATCAGATCCATACAAACACACGCGTCGATCATTTTGATGAAACATACTCCCACCGTTTCTAAATATATGGACCACATACGAATGTATATAAATGCATTTTAGATTGTAGATTCACTCATTTTACTTTGTATGTGGTCCATAGTGGAATCTTTACAAAGACTTATATTTAAAAATGGAGGAAATATAATTTAGTGCACACGAATACAAATTTTTCATACTCAATAATACAAAATCCAAAATAGTTTAAACATTAAATTTGTTGATGATGCATAGCTGATAAATTAAAAGCAAACTTGACTGATTTCAAGTGTGGGCCTACATGTGCTCCACAAGATCATCTAAAAGTTGCATATGCATATTGTTGATCTCGCATTTGTCGATGCATCTCTAAGAAGTTGGCAATGCTCTCTGCATCTTGTTTCGGGAGGCGGACTTGAACACTGGGCTTCTTAAAATCATGCGTGTGCACTGCCCCTTCAACCTCGTCCTCGAAAATCATGTTGTGCAAGATTACACAACATGTCATGAGCTATCAAAGTGTCTCCGCTTCCCACATTATCGCAGCTCCACGAACAATACCCCAACGAGTTTGGAGCACTACAAATGCCCTCTACACATCCGTCCTAGTTGCCTCTTACATTGTTGCGAAGCGGGTTTGTCCTCTCGAGGATTTGGGCATCATGTGATTCATCACTAGATATAGCATTAGCAGGGGGTGCATCCTTTTCTTCATTTTTTTGCAAGTCAAATAAAGGATACATTTTCTCCAAAATGGTAGCTACTCGCTCCGACATGTTAATCACTAAAGCACTAATGCGGAAATTATCAATGCAAAAGCGACTAATAGGATGCGATTGTGCATAACACTACAAGGGAAATGCTTATACACATGAGCTCATCAGTAGCGTTTTTTTAAAAGGAAGCGCTGTTGCTAAATGGCAGCAACGCTTTGTTATTAAGAGTGTTACTACTATGTACATAACAGTAGCGTTGTTTATACAAAACACACTACTATTATAATTGTCAGACCGTTGCAGGCAGGTTAGGTATACTAGTAGCTCTTATACATAAAAAGCGCTACTGCTATTGAACTTAGCAATAGCGCTTTCCTCCAACTAGCGCTACCACTAAAAAAGCTACTGCTAATGATCATAGTAGTAGCGCTTGTTTCACTAAAGCGCTACTGCTATGTATCTTAGCAGTAGCGGTGGTTACGGACCAGCGCTACTACTGCAGGTACCTTATCCACCCGCGCGTATCCTCACTCTCCACTCACACTCTCACTCGCCCAACTCCGCCGCGTGCCGCCGCCCACCAGCTCCCCAAGGTAACTCCCTCCATATCCGCCCTCCTCTCGACCTCCTCCCTCTTGCTGCCCTCCTCTCCCCTCCCATCGCCCTACCTCCATCCGCCGCCCCTCCTCCATCCTCCTCCTCCTACTCCCTCCCCCTCCATGTGCCGCCATGCCTCCTCCCTCCCTCCTGCCTCCCTTCCT